>NC_058524.1:42688094-42991124 GCF_904849725.1 Hordeum vulgare subsp. vulgare
AATTCTCGGTCCTGTGTTTCTACACAATATGTTCCCCTTCGAGAGATTCATGGGAGTCTTAAACAAATATGTTCGTAACCGTGCTAGGCCAGAAGGAAGCATCTCCAAGGGCTATGGAACAGAGGAGGTCATTGAGTTTTGTGTGGACTTTCTTCCAGACCTTAAGCCGATTGGTGTTCCTGAATCTCGGTATGAGGGTAGGCTGACAGGAAAAGGCACACTAGGAAGGAAAGCAAAAGTATGTATGGACAGGCATTCTTTCTCTCAAGCACACTACACAGTTCTACACAATTCCACCGTGGTGGCTCCGTATATCGTGCGACTGTAAGTGCATCTAGTGCCCCTTAGTGATTTTGGTGGTTTGAAGACTTATAGGTTAAGTATCTAATGCGTTTGTGAGTGTACACAGGATCTATAAGTCATTGAGGAGTTTGAGATATTTGAAGAATATCGACCCCTAAAAATATATGTCTTTAGTTGAAGAAGTTAGTCTGAAGCTGAAGAAATGAATCGCGAGGAATCTGCGATGAAATTGATATTCCTCATGAAGATACTGATATTGAGAAGTCCGGTGGTTCCTCAAGAAAATCATTCTGAAGAATTCGAAGCATGAAGATTTACACTTTCTGTTTTACTTTCTTCGCATTTGAGTAATAGGAACACCGTACTGTTAAAGGGGGGGTCGAAGTTACACTATGGAATGAATTTCCCCATGATGCTCAACCCAAGCCTAATCCTACCAAAGTCCTCAAGTGAGGAATATGAGTGACATGAGGACTCTCACAGTTGAGGGTTCCGACCGTTTCGATAACCACGCCAAGTCATTGGTCTTATCCACTCCAACGGTCATATTATTTAAGGGCATTAGTGTCAAATCATGTCGGGATGCTCCCAGGCTATAAATAGCCACCCCCACAACCACTAGCTGGTTGGCTGCTCCGTTAGAAACTGACACTTGTCATAAGAGCAACCCAAATTCCTCAGAGCCTTCGAGAGTAAATCATCAGTGAGGAAATACACCACCCACCGAAACCACAAACCAAACCTAGTGATTGAGCATCACTAAAGAAGTTGTTCCTGTGTGGGACTGAAGCCTTTTACCTTTGAGGACTGTGCATCCTCTAGACGGTTAGGCGTCATGGTCTAGAGCAATCCAGCAGTCAATTGTGGATCGCCGGGTGACCAAGTTTGTGAGGGTTTGGAAGTCTGCCCTGAAGACTTACCACGAGTGTTGGGCGAGGACTGTGTGTCCTTAGCTGAAGGAGAATACGGTAGGGACCGTGTGTCCCGGGACTGGGTGTCCTTTGGTTTCAATACCAAGCCGCTCCAAACCAGATGTACAACTGTCAGAGCAGTTGGAACTGGGTCATCAACAACAGTCTTCACTGAGAAACGGGTTCTGATTCCTCAACTCTTTACTTTTCTTGTATTGTGTGTTGATGACTTTCACTGTGACTGTTTGAAGAATTTGCTGAAGACTTTCTCTGAATTTCCTCAACCCCAAATTCTTCACGATAGTTAATCTTCATCTGTATTCTGCGTGCCTGCTTACTGTGCAATCTGTTTTCACATTCTTCACTCTGAAATACTGCTGTTGTGAATGTTTGCACGTCTGATCCTTTACTGTTCCCGCTGTAAGTTAGTCATCAGTGAGGAATTTCCTCAAAAGGAATTTCCTGAGTGATGAAATTCTAAAAATCTCCTATTCACCCCCCTCTAGTCGATATAACGCACTTTCAATTGGTATCAGAGCAAGGTACTCCCTTGTTTTGTGTAATTTTGGTTTAACCACCTGGAGTTTTAGTTATGTCGACTGTAGGCATGTTTAAGGTGACTGCAACATGTCCTACCTACGAAGGAAAGAACTTTCCCTTCTGGAAGAACAAAATGCAAATGCATTTACAAGCTATTGATAATGATCTTTGGTATATTGTGGAAAATGGTGTCCCCATTATCTCTGCCAGTGTCACTGCGGCTGATGTGAAGAAATTCAAGCAACTCGATTCTCAAGCGAAGAACATCATCCGTGGCCATCTGAGCCCAGGACAGTTTCAAAGAGTAAGTGCTTTGGGCTCTGCAACACTGATCTGGGAGAGACTGTGCAAGGTAAATGAAGGAGTATCAACCCAGCGTGACTCTCGTGTTGATATTCTTCGCAATCTCTTCAATCGCTTCAAGAGACATGCCAATGAAAGCTGCCAAGACACCTTTGATCGCCTCACTGACATATCAAATGAACTGCAAGCACTGGGAGCTCGAGACATCACTGATCACGAAGTTGTGAAGAAACCGCTGAGATCTTTGGATTCTTCATTTGATACTTTAGTTCTGATGATTCAAGAAAGACCATATTACAAGATGCTTGATCCAGCTGATATACTAGAAAGGCTAAATACTCATGAATTTCAACTAGAAGAAAAGAGAGATTCATATGGACCAAGCTATTCCAGACCACGTGCACTGAAGGCTAGAGCAATTTCCTCATATGAAGACGAAGACACAGATGACAGTATTTGTGACCCTGAAGAATTTGGACAGGAGCTTGCAATGCTCGTGAGGAAATTCCAGAGATTTACACGACGTGGTCAGTTCGGTAAATCTTCAAGAAGAGACATGAGGAAATCAGAATCTTCATTTGAGGACTACAAGAAACGTACCTGTCACAAGTGCAAGAAATCAGGTCATTACATTGCTGATTGTCCCCGTTGGGGAAAGAAATCAAAGAAGAAGAAATACAAGGATGACAGTTCTGATGACTCGAAGAAGAAGAAGAAATCTTCAAAATCCTCATCTTCAAAGCCCTCTTCGCACAAGAAGACTAGTTTCAGAAAGGCTCGGGCACTTATTGGCAAGGAAATGGATTTCGAGGCAGAATCAGAGGAATGTGATGAAGAAGAGGGCTCTGATGAAGACTCAGAATCCGGACAGGCTAGTCTTGCACTAGCAACCACTTTCGTCAGCAAGTCAATCTTCAATCTTGAAGAAAATGATTGCACAATCCATACTGATGACTATGTTGATGACTTCGCTCCAACTATTGCTTCATGGAAAAAGGATCAAAGGTATCAAATAATGCCTCCTCCTCTGATTCAAGTGACTGTGAGCCTAATGATTATAAGAAACCCAGTTACAGTAAACTTGTTATCATTGCCACTAAACAACAAACTGCTCTGGAAAAGCTTCAGAAACTGCTAGACAAAAGTGATGATCTGTTGAATGATGAAATGAACCTTACCCAAATCCTCACTGATGACATGAAAAGTCTTCAGTCTAGATTTGATAATCTTCAGGATCATTATGATACACTCCTCACTGATCATGAGAAGCTTTCCTATGAATTTCTTCAAAGGAAGCTTGATCTTGAGAAGCTGAGGATGTCTCATGATGATCTTCGTATGTAAAATGATTCATTACTAGCTCAACAGATCGGCGCTAGTCAAGTTGAATTTATTCCTCCATGTCTTAAATGCATTGAACGCGAAACTGCTAATTCCTCACCAGAATCATCAAATGCTACCATTGCTACAAATTCTTCAACTGCACCTGTTGTGTCTATTTCCTCACTTGAGGAAAACACAAATGTTACTGATGAAAATGCAGGGTTGAAGGAATTGTACGTGACAGGCATGTACAAAAGCCTCAAAGGACATCAAACCCTTTGTGATGTGCTCAAAAAGCAGATTTTGAACAGGAACCCGAGGAAAGAAGGAATTGCCTTTGAGAGGAAATTAAATGCTGATGGATCTTATTGAAAACCTGAGCAGTACCCCAAAACCTCACGGGTTGCTGCTACTGGGCCTCCTTTTGATCCATCTAATCTAACTGGCTTTTCATTTGAACTATCCTATTCCTCGGATGAGTCACTTGATTCCAACTATAAACTGTTCAAAAATCAATCTGGTGAAGTATTTGCTCGATATGTTGGAACTAACTGCAGGAATGGCCCTCCACTGAGGAAAATCTGGGTTCCCAAAAGCTGTCTTGAAAATCTTCAGGTGAATGTCCTCATGACACCACCACTGAAGAATCTGAACCCCAGATCAAATTCCTCAGGAGGACCAAAGTCTTCAAGAGGATCAAAATCCTCAACTGGTCAAAACTATGCTCGTACCCGTGCTTATGCGTCTAACATGCAGGGAATTACAAGGAATATGAATATGAACACTACTCCTCAAATGATTATGTTCATAAATCCTCAAACCAGTTCTCTGCATATTCATATGAGTACTTTAATCCCCCTACTGCTAAGAGTAGTGCATTGGCTTCAATGCCACCTTTCTCATATGGTGCTCGCAGGATGATGAACGCTTTGCCACCCCTTCAGATGTGGGTGGTGAAGAAATCAAACTAATCACTTCTGCAGGACAGGTCTCCAGATGAAAATCATCATGTGAAGAATTTGCCGGAGACCTGAGGAAATGCTTGATAGGACGCAAGCTAATGATTGATGAAATAGAGATATTTCACTCGTCCTTACATTTCTGTTATGATGAAATTACTCATCTGATGAAATTAGTATCATATTCTTCAAATCTGAAACATATGAGATGGTAAGCAGTACTAATTCATCTGCAGGATGACAAACCCAAGAATACTGAGTGGGTTCTTGATAGTGGCTGCACACATCACATGACTGGTGATAAAAGCTTACTGATGAATATGCCACTAACTCCATCACCTGTGAAGCAAATCACATATGCTGACAAAGTCATCATGGAGTCATCATGGAATCTGACAGATCCAAAGTCTTCGAAGGTGTAAGAAGAGGGGATTTGTACATTGTTGATTTCTCTACAGGTCCTCAACCAGCCACTTGCTTGCTAGCAAAAACCTCAGAAGGATGGCTGTGGCACCGAAGACTAGGTCATGCAGGCATGAGGAATTTGCACACGCTCGCGAAGAAGAAGCATGCCATAGGCATCGAATGAGTGAAATTCCTCAAGGATCATCTCTGCGGTGATTGTGAATCTGGGAAAATGACCAAATCCAAGCATCCCTCCAAAACCATCATGACCACTACACGTCCATTCGAATTGCTTCATATGGATTTATTTGGACCTACTCACTATGCCACACTAACCAATGCAGCATCTCTATATGGCTTCGTCATAGTTGATGATTATTCCAGATACACTTGGGTGCATATCATAGTGTATAAAACTGAAGTGCAGGAAATCTTCAAACGATTTTCTTCAAGGGCCTCGACGAACTTTGGCATCAAGATCAAACATATCAGGAGTGATAATGGAACCGAGTTCAAAAACACTGGTCTTGATGATTATCTTGATGAACTTGGTATTACTCACGAATTGTCTGCTCCTTATACTCCTCAGCAGAATGGTGTCCTCGAAAGGAAGAACATGACTCTGGTTGAAATGGCGAGAACCATGCTTGAAGAAGATCAAACTCCTCGACGCTTTTGGCCTGAAGCAATCAACACTGCATGCCATATCATCAACAGGGTATATCTTCACAAATTCCTCAAGAATACCTCATATGAACTCCTCACTGACAAGAAACCCAATGTAAGTTATTTCAAAGTCTTCGGTGCAAAATGCTGGATTAGAGATCCTCACCATAGCTCAAAATTTGCACCTAAGGCACATGAAGGTTTTATGCTCGGTTATGGAAAGGACTCGCACACTTACAGAGTCTTCAACAACTATCACAACAAAGTTGTTGAGACTGTAGATGTGCGGTTCGATGAAACTAATGGCTCGCAAAGAGAGCAATTGCCTTCTAATCCAAATGAAGGATGTCGCTCCTGAGGAACACATTGATGAGGAAATTCAGATTGATGACAGTCCTAAACCTCATATTCCTCAGACAGAAACTGCTCAAGCATCAGTTGCACCAGCTGATGAAACTGCTTCTGCCACATAACCAGCTGAGGAAAAACAAGCTGAAAATCCTCAAGCTGAAGAAATCCAAAACTCTGAGCAAAATCCTCAAGATGAGGAACAGGCTGATCAGACTCCTCCAACTGAGAAAGAAGCAGAAATTCCTCAGTCTGAAGCTCAGTCAGAGAAAGCACCATCTCCTCAACATGAAGTACCAGCTGATGAAATTCCTCACCTTGAGGAAAATGCTGAAGAAAATGCACCCGCCCAAGACAACGCACTCGTTGTGCTCAACCCAGAGACTGCTATTGTTGTTTCCCCCCTATTCATCAGTAAAATCTTCAGCCAGTTCAGCGTCAGCCATTCTCCAAGCGTCCAAAGTTTCAGAAAGAAATTGAAGAAACTGCTCCTCTGGACCCGGTGCCTCTCAATGTCGCCCCTTCCTATGAGATGGTCGTCATTGATGACCCAGCTATGAAGGAAGATGAGGAAATGAAGGATGTCGATCCTGAGGAACACACTGATGAGGAAATTCAGATTAACGTCAGTCCTAAACCTCATATTCCTCAGACAGAAACTGCTCAAGCATCAGTTGCACCAGCTGATGAAACTGCTTCTGCCACAGAACCAACTGAGGAAACACAAGCTGAAAATCCTCAAGCTGAAGAAATCCAAAACTCTGAGCAAAATCCTCAAGATGAGGAACAGGCTGATCAGACTCCTCCAACTGAGAAAGAAGCAGAGATTCCTCAGCCCGAAGCTCAGTCAGAGAAATCACCATCTCCTAAGCATGAAGTACCAGCTGATGAAATTCCTCACCTTGAGGAAAATGATGAAGAAGATGTTGTAGGCCTCATGAAGAATATCCTCTTGAACATCATTCACAGTATTCCTATCAATATCCATGATTTCTTCTTGAGGACTTTGGCCGACAATGCCATGTGTCCCTTTGATCACAAGATATATGCCCCGTGGATCATGAGATTCATCAGGACAAGGACATGCATCAACTTGCACGCTGATTGTCAAAACCATGTTGGTTATATGCCTCGTATTCGGGTAAACAAGAAGACTTTCGAGCCCATTGAAGGAAAAGGAAAATCTGTGATTGAAGAAGGCAGCAGGCCCCTTGATGGCCAGTTCAGAGAGCCAGAAGCATATTCTTCATGGGACGATACTGAGACTCGTCCAGCAAGCCCAGTTCCTCCTCGCGTGCTGAATACCAGAGAGCTCCTCCTCAGTCTTCACCAGAAGGTGGATCGCAACCACAAATGGGTCAAACGCCAGTTTGGTGCCATTGTGAAAACCCTCACTGAAACACAGAACTCTGTGAAGATTAACCATCACTATCTGCATGAGGTTTTCGATCGCACTTGGGCTACACTTGCACATCTTAAGACTCAGACTGAGCTTGAAGAAATGGACTTTGAGCGAGACTTTGACTGGTCGTGGCCTCCCAAGAAGAAGTTCAGGCCCATTCCAGTGCCAGACCTTGAAGACAGCTCCTTTTCTTCATTCCGCACTGCTGAATCTGATGAAGAACAGCTCGACACTGCAACCGGCCCGAGGAAGGAAGACTACTTCCAATAAGCATCACGGCTCTTCCTCGACCGCCAAGAAATGAAGTCTTCACGGGCGTTAGTCCTCAGTTTGTCCCTTTTTGTCACTTGATGACAAAGGGGGAGAAACTCGAGAGTTAGTCTTCAAGCGGGATATTTTTGGGGCTTATAAACTATATTTAAGTTACAAACTCTTGGCTCTTCTGAAGTTTTTATGTAATGAGTTGTAACTTAAGTCCGATGGTACTCTGACGCTTTTGAACGTTTTTCTTCGCATGCTTATTCCTCAAGTTTTAATGCACGCATGCTGAAATTCGTCAGATACCATTTTCCATCATGCATCTTCATTTTATTCATATGATATGTTATATGTATGCATGATTTACAAGAATCAGGGGGAGATCTCCATGATATAAATCATCAATGTGCATTTGCTGTGAAAAGCAAAATCCTCAAGATATGCACATCTTCAGGGGGAGTCTCTCTGAATCTTGTTTTCAAATTCCTCAAATGAGTATTTACACTTCATATTTTTATTCCCTGTTGAAGACTTAACCTAATTGTCATCAACCACCAAAAAGGGGGAGATTGTAAGTGCATCTAGTGCCCCTTAGTGATTTTGGTAGTTTGAAGACTTATAGGTTAAGTATCTAATGTGTTTGTGAGTGTACACAGGATCTATAAGTCATTGAGGAGTTTGAGATATTTGAAGAATATCGACGCCTAAAAATATATGTCTTCAGTTGAAGAAGTTGGTGTGAAGCTGAAGAAATGAATTGCGAGGAATCTGCGATGAAATTGATATTCCTCATGAAGATACTGATATTGAGAAGTCCGGTGGTTACTGAAGAAAATTATTCTGAAGAATTTGAAGCATGAAGATTTACACTTTCTGTTTTAGTTTCTTCGCATTTGAGTAATAGGAACACCGTACTATTAAAGGGGGTCGAAGTTACGCTATGGAATGAATTTCCTCATGATGCTCAACCCAAGCCTAATCCTACCAAAATCCTCAAGTGAGGAATACGAGTGACATGAGGACTCTCACAGTTGAGGGTTCCGACCGTTTCGATAACCACGCCAAGTCATTGGTCTTATCCACTCCAATGGTCATATTATTTAAGGGCATTAGTGTCAAATCATGTCGGGATGCTCCTAGGCTATAAATAGCCACCCCCCACAACCACTAGCTGGTTGGCTGCTCCGTTAGAAACTGACACTTGTCATAAGAGCAAGCCAAATTCCTCAGAGCCTTCGAGAGTAAATCATCAGTGAGGAAATACACCATCCACCGAAACCACAAACCAAACCTAGTGATTGAGCATCACTGAAGAAGTTGTTCCTGTGTGGGACTGAAGCCTTTTACCTTTGAGGACTGTGCATCCTCCAGACGGTTAGGCGTCATGGTCTAGAGCAATCCAGCAGTCAATTGTGGATCGCCGGGTGACCAAGTTTGTGAGGGTTTGGAAGTCTGACCTGAAGACTTACCACGAGTGTTGGGCGAGGACTGTGTGTCCTTAGCTGAAGGAGAATACGGTAGGGACCGTGTGTCCCGGGACTGGGTGTCCTTTGGTTTCAATACCAAGCCGCTCCAAACCAGATGTACAACTGTCACAGCAGTTGGAACTGGGTCATTAACAACAGTCTTCACTGAGAAACGGGTTCTAATTCCTCAACTCTTTACTTTTCTTGTATTGTGTGTTGATGACTTTCACTGTGACTGTTTGAAGAATTTGCTGAAGACTTTCTCTGAATTTCCTCAACCCCAAATTCTTCACAATAGTTAATCTTCATCTGTATTCTGCGTGCCTGCTTACTGTGCAATCTGTTTTCACATTCTTCACTCTGAAATACTGCTGTTGTGAACGTTTGCACGTCTGATCCTTTACTGTTCCCGCTGTAAGTTAGTCATTAGTGAGGAATTTCCTCAAAAGGAATTTCCTCAGTGATGAAATTCGAAAAATCTCCTATTCACCCTCCCTCTAGTCGATATAACGCACTTTCAGAGAAACAAGAATATTCTACGCTCCAAAAACCCGGGGAAGGCTGATTCTTGGATTAAAGGGGAACACGAGAAGACTTTCGGCAGTTGGTTGCAGACACATCTCATGAATGACGACACCGTTGGAGATCAGCTGTACTGTTTGGCCAGGCCACCATCCTCGACTATATGTACTTTCCAAGGGTATGAGATAAATGGGAATACATTTTACACGGTTGCCCAAGATAAAAAGAGCACCAACCAAAATAGTGGTGTCCGCTTTGATGCAACAGACGAGAATGGGCACTTTTTGGAAACATATTACGCGTACATAGAGGAGATATGTGAACTTGACTATGGACCTACTTTTAAGATCCCTTTGTTTCGGTGCAAATGGGTGAAGCTCACAGGAGGCGGGGTAGTTGTAGACCAAAAGTACGGCATGACAACAATGGATCTCAACAATCTTGCGTACATGGACGAACCATTTGTCCTAGCCAATGATGTCGCTCAGGTTTTCTATGTGAAGGACATGTCTACAAAAAAGAGAAAAAGAAATCAGCAAAAGAAGATATCGTCCGATGAGCCAAAACGCCACATAGTTCTTTCAGGGAAAAGAAACATCGTGGGAGTAGATGACAAGACAGACATGTCAGTAGATTATAATAAGTTTAATGAAATTCCGCCCTTCAAAGTGAAAACTGACCCAAGCATCCTACTGAATGATGAAGATTCTCCGTGGCTACGACCCAGAAGAAAACAGAAATAATAGATAGGAATATTGGTGCAATAATGTAATAATGTATTAAACCTTTTATGTAATGCATGTATGGAATGTACTAAACCTTTTAGTTTTGAATTATTTATTCAATTTCAAACACTTTTCATTTTCATAGTTTTGTCAAATTCTCAAATATGCAAAAAGAATTTTAATAAACATAGTTTTTAATTGAAAATAACAAAATAGTTAATAGTTTGGATAGTCAAAATAATTAATTTTGAAAATAGAAAATAGTTTTGAATTATTTATTCAATTTCAAACACTTTTCATTTTCATAGTTTTGTCAAATTCTCAAATATGCAAAAAGAAATTTTAATAAACATAGTTTTTAATTGAAAATAACAAAATAGTTAATAGTTTGGATAGTCAAAATAATTAATTTTGAAAATAGAAAAAAATTGAAACTATATGAGAATTTATAGAGAAAATTCAACCTAAATTCAAAGTGACCTCACTTTGAATTCAGGTTGAATTTTCTCCATAATTTCGAATATAGTTTCAATGTTTAAATTTACAGTGTGTTTAGGCCCGTAAGCCTGCTTTAGAGAGGAGCTCGATGGAGATGCTGCGACGGGGCTTATAAACTAGTGTCAGTGCCCCTCGCTGGGCGAGGTGGGACTAAACTTATCGTGCAGCCAGCGAAGGGGCTTTAGTCCCGGGTGGAGCCACGACCCGGGACTAAAGCCCCTCGCCTGCCGCCTGCTGAAAAGGGGTCTTTAGCCCCAGGTCGTGGCTAGACCCAAGACTAAAGGGTGTCTTTAGTCCCGGCTCGAGCCCCGACCCGGGACTAAAGGCCCATGCTTCCCGCCTTTCGGTCTGCTGAAAAAGGGTCTTTAGTCTCGGGTCGTGGCTCCACCCGGGACTAAAGGGTGTCTTTAGTCCCGGTTCGAGCCCCGAACCGGGACTAAAGATCCTACTATATATACGGCGCGGACAAAAATCCATTTCGTTCTCTTCTTCCTCTCGCTCGCCTCTCCTGCCCGGCGCGGCAACGGACGAACTCCTCGACGCCGCCAGGCTGCCCGCCGTCGCCCTGCCGTCCTCCTCGCCGGCCTCCTCGCCGTCCTCCTCGCCGGCCTCCTCGTCGCCCTGCCGTCCTCCTCGCCGTCCTCCTCGCCGGCGCCGTCACCCTTCCCACTCCGGTAAGCCCCCCGCCCCCTCCTCCCCATGTCGAACACGTACGAAGGAAAAGAAAAGAAGAAAATGGAGAAGAAAAGAAGAAAAAGGAGAAGAAAAGAAGAAAAGAAGAAAATATTTTTTTTGTCATTTAATTCCTATTGTTATTAGGTTTGTGCTAGATTATTAGGGTTAGTAATATTTAGAATTAGGTTAGGGTTACAAGAAGAAGAAAGATGAACAAAAATAAGAAAATAAGATTAGGAAAAAGGAAAATAAGAAGAGGAGGAGAAGAAAAGATGACGCCACCGCCGCCGTCGTGCCGGTGAGGAGGAGAAGTAGAAGAATAGGAGGAGGAGAAGTAGAAGAATAGGAGGAGGAGTAGAAGAAGAGGGGAAGAAAAGGAAGAAGAAGAGGAGGAGAAGATGATTTTTTTTGTCATTTAATTCCTATTGTTATTAGGTTTGTGCTAGATTATTAGGGTTAGTAATATTTAGAATTAGGTTAGGGTTACAAGAAGAAGAAAGATGAAAACAAATAAGAAAATAAGATTAGGAAAAAGGAAAATAAGAAGAGGAGGAGAAGAAAAGTAGTAGTAGTATGATATACTTCTATTTTCAATACATTTATGATGCTAGATCATTATTTTGATTATATATATTCTATTCTCGTAAAGTGCGACCAGCAGCCATGGGGGACGCATCTATGCGGATACTATGTTTGCGAGACCATTCGCACGTTTACCTCTGAGCACAAGGATCACAGATACGACGTAAGTAATGAACATTCACACCTCTATTTTTACCCGTCATTCTTTGTTATCATGATTGATATTCATATTCATTTCCTCTTCTTATATAGTACACGACCATGAGGGAGAAGGTCCTACCAGAGCAACACGCGATTGCTGTTGCAGAGGAGCTTGCGACCTTTGTGAGGACGGAAGCTATAGATGACAAAGGACGATTTAGTGTAGCTAGGGGCCATTACTGATGTTGGTCCATGTAATCGAATAGACGGGCTCTAGTCCCGATAATTTAGATCTCCATATAATTGTATATATATGCTCGCTTGTAAGATAAGTTAATCTTATAAATATATGCATAAACATGTATATTTAGAATTATATGAAAACTAATTCCCGAACACCAAATGAGGCATCACGTTAATCTCCCGAACACCTAAACCCTAAAACCCTAAAACCCTAAAATAAACAAAATCTGCAGAAACTCTTTAGTCCCGGTCCGTGTTAAGACCCGGGACTAAAGGGCCTGCCCCTGAGGGCGCTCCGAGGCGCCCACGTGTAGCACCTTTGGTCCCGGCTTGGAACAGGGCCGGGACTAAAGGTTAGGCCTTTAGTCCCGCCCCTTTGGTCCCGGTTGGTGAACCGGGACTAAAGCCCCTTACGGGCCGGGACTATAGGCCCCGTCCCCACTAGTGCTCGCGCTGCTCCAATGGATTGTATACCAAAGAAGAAATTGATCCCTCCATTTGAAGGCGCCGCGCCACGGCCCGGATGGTGCGCTTCGGTCATTCCTCCTTCAGTTCCATCCAAACATAGATAGATAGATCTAGATAAAAAAGATAGATAGATGGTGTAACCAACCGGGACTAAAGTCCCCAAGCCCCCCGGCGTGGGCTCGTGCCACGTGGTGGGCATTCGGTCCCGGTTCATGACGAACCGACACTAAAGGGGGGGGGGGCTTTAGTCCCCACCCTTTAGTGCCGATTGCAGAACCGACACTAAAGGTCCTTACGAACCGGGACTATTGCCTGATTCTGCTCTAGTGCACCTATACCCAGCAAACTAGGGGGGGGGAGGAGGGAGGACACGACTCCGGGACAATCATCGGCCGCCGACGAGCCTTCCCAAAGCCCATGGCCACGCGAGCTCACACGACGCACCGATCCATGCACCGACGCACTTGTATCACAACCACCACCATCGAGCACCGTACCCGTGAAGGGAGCCTGAGCATCCTTGCGAGCACATCCTGGGTCAATCCCAACCTCTCCTACCCGAAGCAAAAGCTTTGAACCGCCTCAGACCCCAATCTGATCCACCCGAGCACGAACCCTGGATCTGGACCATCCTAAAACGTGTGCATCCGGCACCACCGGCGCCCGCCCAGCCTCGCACATCGTAGGAACAGATCCAAGAGAAGGAGGCTGACACCGCAACCCCGCGTCGGCCGAAGAAGCCTAGCCACCGCGCCACCACACCCACACTAGGCACGCTCCACCGCCCAGTCCAATTGCTGCCGAGGGCAAGCCTCCCGTGAACGGATTATCAATGACCCTCCAAGCCCCTTTTTTGCCAATGAAGCCAAATTAAAGGAGATGTTCCTAAATCCCATTTTTGAAATGCATACTTTTTATCATGCGGACCAGTGCATCCTTTTGTGAGTTGAATCATCAACCCATCAAAAAACGAGATATTACATTCGTGATTCCTTTACAGTTTTTTCGTCGTACTAGTGTGATTTTATTTCTAAAAATGTCGTGTTTTTTTTTTTAAACGAACAGAGAGCGAGAAGCGTTGTGTTGTGGACGATTGGACGTACTGTATTTCCTAGGCCACGGCCCAATAGCCCATCTAGCGTGGAAAGCCGAGCACGGCGACGGCGTGAGGCATCCTTGAAATACTCCGGCTTGGCGCCCGACGTAACCGTCTCAACCAACAGCTTTCACTTCTCCCCGTCGCCGGAGCTCCAAGAAACCAAGAACCCATCCTCCCCACCTCTCTCCACCGAGCAGCACCAGCGCTCCAGCGTCGGCGAGCGATGGACCGGTTTCAGGACGGCGAGCACGTGCGGCTGCGGAGCCGCGTGCACGGCACGTACCTGCACGCCGACGAGGACGGCCATGGCGTCTCCCTCCATCGGCGCCGCGCGTCGATGCACGCGGCATGGTCAGTGCACATCTGCCACCGCGACGGCCCGCAGCTGCTCTTCCACAGCGCCGCCTACGGCAGCTACCTCGCCGCCACGGACGCGCGGGCGCCGCCCGGCAACCGCGGGTGCCGCGCTGTGCAGCGTGACTACGACCGTCGGGAGCTGGAGGCCGTCAGGTGGCATGCCGTTTGGGCAGACTCCGGGAACTACGTCGTGCTCCGCGACGTCGCTGGCCGCTGCCTCCGCGCCAACAAGAGGCGCCTCGGCCGGAGCAATGGCGTCAGCGTCGACGACATCGACGACATCAACAAAGTCAGCACGATGATGCACTGGTCCGTGGAGATCATCCCAGCCAGGGAGGGCATGCCTCCCCTTCCACGCCCGATCGGGGTGAGTCCGGCATGCCCGCTTCTTGATTCTGCCCGAATTTGCGCGAATTGGGTTCTTGGATGTTGTTCTCCATGTCTGCAATTTGTTGCTCTGTTTCTTTGGCTTCTTGCGCCACCGCATCTACAATTCTTGATCGCATTTGATCTCAACTGCAGCTTCCCTACCCCGGAATACTCGACGCCCTGATGCCGTCGCGCATGATCCTGTACGTGCGGGAGGGCGCCGATGGGAGCCGCGTCACCCGTGGCTCGTTCGTGTTCAGGGGCAGGTCCGTGTTCGGCCTGAGGAAGAAGCTTGTCCGCCGGCTGCGTGCCATCATGGACGTCTCCAAACTCGTCGTGTGCGTCGAAGCTGGTACTTTGGGGCAGCTTACCCCACTCGTCGTCGACCTGCCCCGCAGCCACCAGAACCTCCGCATCGTCGTCATCGAGGCCGGGACGCCAGGTGAGAGTCCCCAACTTCTTACTTGTCTTCGGTAATGTCTGCGTTTACTGAAACTGTTACAGTCTGAAAAACAGTTTACTGAAACTGCTGCTGATCTGCTTCAGTTAGAACCGTAGTATTTCAATTATGGCCTAATCTTCCCGAGTAATCTGAACTCTCATGCTTAGTTGATCGTTACATATTCACTCTTGGAACTTGTAAAGCCAAATCAGTTCAGCTTCACATAGAAGATACTGATATCTATACTTTTCGATAAAGGGCGTTTATATTATATCAAAATGTAGCATCAGACGGATACAAAACATTATGAGGAACACCCGGGCCTGCTGCTATCTATATGATTTAGCCATTTATAATTCAGAAAGAAAATTCAAGTTCCCACAAACACTACCTCAAAGAAATTAGTTTGTTTCTGCATGCACATTACATTGCTTTCAGGTTTTGTACATCAATTGTTTTCTCGATCTCGTCACTTGACCTGTTTTAGCAATATCAGATTATTGTGACATGATGCCTAACCTTACCTCCTCGCTGTTCCTTCTCAATTCTATTCAGCCCACGCGGATTTGCGGTGCCCAGATGTGTAGAGAAAGACCAGAGCAGGACACCTGACTGTCGCTTCACAGTTCACTTCTTCAGAGTGCCGCCGCCTCCGTCACGACGGCATGTGAATCCACTACTGCCTGCACTTATTAGACAGGGGTTCAGGAAGACCCAGCATTTCTTGTGTTCCAGTTAGCTAGTTAAACTTGCGTTGGCCTCACGGTTCTACGAGTAGTAATCAGAAACTGTTTGAGCAATGATGCAGTGATCGTTATTCAAATCTGCCAACTGCATTTCTCTTATATGAAGCATCCTACACATATGAGTTGACCACTTGAGTTTAGCTGTGACGCTTAAAGTTTCAGTCCTATAGCAGAAAATGAGTTTCTGTCTTGACTGACAACTCTCAACTAGTCAACCTGCTGCATTTTCCTGCGCGCTTAGTGCATCAGCAGTGTTTTAGATCGCAAGCAGTCCCAAGGCTGAGAAGAGTTTGCAGTACGACAGATGGCTGTCAGAAGGCAAATGCAAGCGACATCAAACACAAATCTTGCGCAAGGTCTGCAAGATTTCGAACAGAACAAAGCTGAACAACGCAGTCTGCTTCCACAAAGGACAGCACACATGTATTCTGAAACAAAATTCATAGAATTAAAAAGTACTAATATTTTTTAGACATGTTAATCTAATTTAAAAAATTATTTTTGTATTTTAAAAATCATGTATTTTAAGATGTGCTCATGGTTTTGAAAAATATTTGTGTAATTCTATAAGTGTCAAGACATTTAGTTGTAAAAGAAATATTAATCCCTTTAAAAAATCGAATAATTTAAGAAGTGCTCTTTCATTTTTATAAATAATTTTCATATGGCTGTAAAAAATGTTGTGCAATTTTAAAGTGTTCAAGCATTTAGAAAGGGTCATCTATTTAAAAAAGGCTCAGGCATTTTACGTTCTTGTAGTTTTCTAATTACGTTCCCGGCCTTTAAACAAATCGCGTAGCTTCCAAAATGCGTTCACACATTTCAAGAAAACATTATTGTAATTTAAAAAGATAGTTTTGCACCGTGAAAGTCTGCTCAACCTGGAGAGTCGCCATAGTTGGTCTTGGGATCGCAGTCACCACTGTTTTTGTTGTTTTTGCTGTAAGTATGTAACAAGTAACTGATGATACACATTGAAACGGATGAAGGGGAAGTATGTAACAACCTCGAGAGTAGTTGATGGTTTTGTTGTGTTTGCTGTAAGTATGTAACAACCTTTTAAACAGTTACTGTTGTGGGGGGTGATCTACGGAGGGTTTGTGATCAGTGTACTTCTTCGACCAACTCAGCAGTAAGAGGAGCATCTGGTCGGCGCGGCGCGTGTTGTACACATAAGGCCATGGCGTTAGTAAATACGTTTAACTATTCCATCGCTTGAACGGATTAGTGAAGTGGGTGAAGACTACTCATAAAACATGTAACATGAATTGGACAATTGACAAAGTGCATGTTTCATCAAGAATCACAATGTATGTTCAACTCACAACTAGTCTCCAGAATCCAAACGTCAAATGATGAGGAGACGAACCCTAGGGATAGGAAAATGAGGTTCAATTAATTAGACATAATCTTTATCTAGAGCTACTTACTGCAAATATGAAATAAGCACATACAACATAGATATATCTAGATATAAGAACAATACAACTCTCAAGATCTTGTTCCCCCCAAAAAAGACCATAACATCTTGGCATCAAGTTTGTAGGTCCATGCTCACATGCATTTTTCCAGGGGTGAAACTATTACAAATTACAAATTACAAGGGCACCCTAGGTCATAGGAGAAGTATTCCCTCCAAGGCGAGACACCAACTTACCGCTAGGTCGGTACTGTATCAGTTGAATCCTATGTAGGTTAACATAATCTTATCATTTCCCAAATATTCCTTTCTTCTTTGGAAAGTTTGGGAAAAAAGATCTAAAGATAACAATTTTTATTTCTACCAGGCACGATGTCATGTACCTGATGATGCAATTCTAAGAAAATTATCTAATTGAATAACCTTCACATGGGACTCTATCAGCATGTTGAGCATCTTAAGCTGAATGTCTACATGGCATGGCAGTGAAATACAAATAACTGTCAAATCAAAAGGTTTGGTTGAGTTCATAAAATTCTTTTAAAATAGCTTGAGAGGAAAGCGCTACTCAGCATGACTACAAAAGCAATGGCAAAAGAGGAGGCTAGGAATATGACCACTCACATGAGGAGTTCCTCACGACAGTCAAAACCGTGCCAATCAATTTTACTTTGTCTCTCTCTCTCTCTCCTCCTTTCTCTCTTTCACGTTACAAAAATGTAGGTGATAGTACCATGTTTGCGTTATGCTACCCTGTTTAGCTTTTATAATATAGTATGCATTTCCATTATTTTCTGTAAACTACAATGTTCCACTAATTAAATGAATGATGTTATTTGTTTATACACTTATCGTGGCCATGAAGAGTGGGCATCTTATTCCTATCCAGGTATTTTCTCTTGCGAACTTTTGGTGCTCATCTTTATTTTATTTTTGAAAAAGAGGAAACGAGCCCCCGGCCTCTACATCAATCGATGCATGCAGCCATATTATTAATAATAAACGTAAAGTATGTGATGTCCACAAATCTCTGAATCTGAGTACAAAAATTAAACAAATAAATTGCCCATCCGGCTCAACTGATAACAGACTACGATGCCTATACACCTAGGCTATTATTAGCACGCCATCCAAATCTGTTGAAGATAACCCGAGCGGCCGTCTTCCATCGGTTGCACCCAATATCCATAAGATCCCTGGAGTCCACATGACTGAGTAACGACCACATACGGATCCAGGACGTTGCTCTGAAAATAACCTGCAAAAAGTTGTTGAAATTCTTGTCATTAAAAATCATGTCATTCCTAGCATTCCATATAGCCCAACATAACGCACATACTCCAATTCTAATAAGTTTCGATATTCTGCCGTCGACTCCATTGAGCCACGTTGTGAATAACGAATTCATACATGTAGGTGGAGATATATTAAAAGCTATGTGTAGTGTGCACCAAAGAAGTTTTGCAAGTGGACATTCTAAGAAAAGATGTTTAATCGTCTCATTTTGCTCACAAAAACAACAATTCACCCTGCCTCTCCATCTTCATTTTTTTAAATTATCTTTGGTTAATACCACACCCTTGTGTATGAACCACATGAAAACTTTAATCCTTAGGGGCACCTTGATTTTCCATATATGTAGCGATCTAGATATTAGTGCATTATTAATGAGATCCGTGTACATAGATTTAACTGAGAATACTCCGTTGGAAGCCAAAGTCCAACGAATAGTATCTCTTTGGTTAGATAGTTGAATCTGCATTAACCTTCTGACCAGATGTAGCCATGTGTTCCACCGTGGTCCAACTAAAGCTCTCCTAAATTGTATGTTAAGAGGTATGGATTGAAGTACTGTGGCAACATAATCCTCTTTTCGTTGGACAATGTTATATAGAGTTGGATATTGAAGAGCTAGGGGAGTGTCTCCCAACCAAGTATCCTCCCAAAACCTTGTTGATGCACCACCCCCAACTACAAATCTTACCCGCTGGAAAAAGGTCACCTTTACCTTCATTAGACCTTTCCAGAAAGGAGAATCCTTTGGTCTAACTTTAACCTATGCTAAAGTTTTTGAATGTAAGTATTTATTTTTAAGTATTTGAAACCACATTCCTTCAGTTTCCGTAGATAGCCTAAAAAGCCATTTGCTGAGAAGGCATCTGTTCTTGACTTCTAAGTTTTCAATACCCATACCCCCTGTTCTTTAGGTCTACATATAATATCCCAACGTGTCAGTCTGTATTTCTTCCTGACCTCATCGCTTTGCCAGAAGAACCGAGACCTATAAAAATCTAGTCTTTTTCGAACCCCTACTGGTATTTCAAAAAAAGACAAGAGATACATGGGTAGGCTAGTTAACACCGAATTTATTAATACTAGCCTTCCTTCATATGACATAAGCTTGCCCTTCCAACAACTTAGTTTTTTTTCAAATCTATCTTCAATACATTTCCACTCCTTATTCGTCAGTCGCCTATGATGAATAGGGATCCCAAGATAGCTAAATGGTCGTGATCCCATTTCACATCCAAAAAGCTGTCTATAAGCGTCTTGTTCCTCTTTTGCCTTTCCAAAGCAAAATAGTTCATTTTTGTTGAAATTTATTTTTAATCCTGATAATTGTTCAAAAAGACATAATAATAGTTTCATGTTCCTTGCTTTGGCCATATCGTGCTCCATGAAAATAATTGTATCATCCGCGTATTGTAAAATAGACACCCCTCCTTCTACAAGATTTGGTATGAGGCCTCCAACTTGGCCTTTTTCTTTGGCTCTTTGTATTAATATTGTTAACATGTCTGCAACTATGTTAAACAACACTGGGGATAATGAATCACCTTGCCTGAGTCCCTTATGTGTTTGGAAAAAATGACCTATGTCATCATTAACTTTAACACCTACACTCCCTTTTTGGATGAAATTATCGACCTGATTTCTCCATGCATCATTGAATCCTTTCATACGTAAGGTCTGTTGGAGAAAAGACCATTTTACTTTATCATATGCTTTCTCGAAATCCACTTTAAATATAACCCCATCTAGTTTCTTTGTATGGATTTCATGCAATGTCTCATGCAGGACCACAACACCCTCCAAGATATGTCTCCCAGGCATGAACGCAGTCTGCGTCGGTTGGACTACAGAATTAGCAATCTTTGTTAATCTGTTTGTACCAACTTTTTTAAATATCTTGAAACTCACATTGAGCAGACATATCGGTCTAAACTGTTCAATTCGAATAGCTTCCACCTTTTTTGGCAACAATGTAATTGTTCCAAAGTTGAGATGAAATAATTGCAAGTGACCATTAAATAAATCATGAAACATACGCATCAAGTCACTCTTAATAATGTACCAACACTTCTTATAAAACTCTGTAGGGAACCCATCTGGTCCCGGTGCTTTATTTAATTTCATTTGTGTGATTGAGTCATATACTTCTTTCTCTGTAAATGGAGCTGATAGCACTTCATTTTCATCTGCATTTAGTTGAGGTATATCATTAGTGATGCTTTCATCCAGAGAGACCCCTGTCTCTTCTGGTTTAGCAAATAATTTTTTGTAAAATTCAGAGATATATAATTTTAAGTTCTCGTGTCCTATAATTGTTCCTTCATCTTGCTCAAGTTGAGTAAAATTTTTTTCCTGTGTTTGCCATTTGCAATCATGTTGAAGAATTGTGTGTTATCATCCCCATGAACCACCTTTGCCACCTTGGTTCTAGTTGCCCATTTCATCTCCTCTTCTCTTAGGAGTTTTTGCAACCTCCTCTCAGCATCAATCTTTTTATTCCTGTCCGTCAAATTGAGTTGATTAGACTCCCCCACCATAAGTGGTAATCTTTCGTCTCCACAAATCCGTACCAAATCTGCCAGAAAATGAGGTTTGAGTTCTGGTTGCGCTGCCCCATATACAGCCACCAGAGCCCACCTGAACCCATCGGTCTTCGACCTCAGTCGAAATTTAACCGTGAACTCGCCATATATCACATTCATCACCTCTAATGTTTCACATTTTACCCCAAGTAAGATCCCACCAGATCTTCCCCTTGGCGGCAAACAATGCCAGTCAAAATCAACCCCTCCCGAGAGGATATTAAGAAATTGCGGTGTGAAATTATCCCTACCCGTTTCTTGTAAAGCTATAAAGCCAAGTTTATGTTCGAGAGATGCTTCTCTAAGGAACCTTCTTTTAGCCAAGTCCGCTAGACCTCTGCTATTCCAAAAAATCCCTTTCATATCTCATCATGAATTTTTTTCTTTTGTTTTACTCTGGCACTCCTCCTGACCGCTGATTGAGGAAATACTTTTCTATTCCAAGGTCTCTTGGGTTTGTCTTTAATACCATCTAAGTTATTTTGTACTACTCTGACATTTGGAAGACAACCGTCAATCGAAGGAGCCACATACCCCTCCGATCCCATGTCATCCAGATCTACCTCATCTTCCTCTAAATGTAGTAAATTGTCACAAAGAGTCTGTAATTGTGCACCTCCTAAGTCATTAATATCTGAATCTTCCATTGGTTTTAATGCTGCTAAATGCTGAATAAAGTCAATGGTTCTGTCTGCTTCTAAGTCTAAAATATCATTGATAGATTTAGCTACTTGTTTGCCTGAGGAACCAAGGTAAATACCTATGTCGCTAGCATTATTAATAATATCTGAATCTGAAAGTTGAAGAATTGATGCTTCAGGAACGACACACATACCTGAAGTGTTTTCAGCATCTCTGATTTTAGCGGCCCTCATGGCACGCCCTATGGACATGTCATCAGCATCTGGTTGTTCCTAGAAACGTTGACTGTAGCGTTTATTTCCAGAGGAAGGATCTGCGATCCCTCCAAATGAGATCACCTCCTCCATAGATACCTCTGAATGTTTACGACCGTCTGTCGCACATCCTCCCGTGGCTGCATCTCCCTCCGGATCAGCCGTATGAGCTGTGGGTAATATGGTCGTAGGATATGTCACGTGGTCCTCCTGAATGATGACACGTGCATTATCATACAGATTTTGGGACTGCGAATGAATGTCGCTGCACCCAGTTATCAGGATGTCATGATGCACCGAATTGTCGCTGCAATGTTGCCCAAGGCCCTCTCCTGTCCGCTGCGAGTCCGCCGGCGTGGAAGGAGAAAAATGATCAGTGCTTTCCTTCGAATTCTGTGTCATACAGTTATTCCAAATCTGACTGCCGTTGCCCTACGGCGAACTAGGCAACGTAATCTTGCGTCTGCTATACTCCTGCTGCGGTATGAGTACTGTATTTTCCTGGACCTTACATGCATGGTGTTTCTGGGCATTGTCCCCGTGCATATCCTGGAGCATGCATGCATACTGTACCTGATCATTATTTGGAACATGCACACTAGCATTGCTGGCCACAGTGCCATGTATGTCATGTGGCATTTCCTCCTGCTGTGTCATCATGCATGCATGGTTGCTAGTGACAGTAGTGGTCTTAATCTTTTGTTGAGCACCCAAATTTAATTGAGCTGCACCCCCTAAGCGACCCATATCATGCATGACCTCAAATGATCCGAGACGTAGGGTATCCATATGAGCAGAAGAAGATGAAGGTGTAACCTCATTAAAAGGTGACTTATCCTTCGGAGAAGATGATGAAGGATGAACGCCATCCTTAGACCTCTCAGAGCTCTTTTCTTTATCTGTATCACCATGATCTTTGTGACGCTCATCTCCATCAGTCATATGAACATCACCATCATTAGACTTTGTAGGTACGTCCACCTCTACCTCCACATCAAGATCATAATGAACTCCATCATATGACCAAGGTGCGAAATCAGGAATATATTCAACATCTAGCACCATCACAAGCAATCTGGCTATCCCCCTTTTGCGAGTAAACGGCATGTCGACTTTTTCTGTCTTGCCAATAAGTGATCCAAGGCTCCATACAATAAGAAAATCATTAAGTAAAGTTTCTGGTATGCCTGAAAACCTGATCCATACCTTCTGTAACCGTGTACCCTGTGGTTCTGGTTTTTTACACTCCTCAAACTCAAGCATGCATTTACTCCCACTGACCCTGCTGACCCCAAAAGTAAGCAAACGTTGGAGATCCTCTCTTCTAGGAAACTCCACTTGAAAGCTATGATCATCAAGTCGTTCTGGTGCCCACTGGTATGTTTCAGACACAAGTCTTCTCAATTGTTGGGAGATTTGGTCAACTGAGAGCGATCCATTAGTAACTTTAACTAGTCCCGTTCTTGAGCTCTCAAGACGTGGCGGAACAATAACTGATGTAGACCGTGGTGTCTCAAAAAACATAAGTCTATTTTGACATACACCATATATATTAATGACCGGCTTCGGAACTAGGAGCAATGGGCAAGCGCTCTCTTCATGTCCCGGTTTTAGACAAATATCGCATAATGCCGTAGTGCAATCCACGACAAAATGTCCAGGTACTCCACATCTATAGCATGTTAACTTCTCCTTCTTACGAGCGGCTTTGTTAGCCCGAGCCTGGTCTCTGTCCTCGGCCGCCTTAGGTGCATCCTCCATAGACAGATTATCAACATTATCAGTCGCCGCCGGAGTTACTTCTTTCCACTTGGGCAAATTGTTATTGCGCCCAAAAGTACGACCACCTCCAGCACCACGCGGACGATAGTTCGTACCCCTGGCTCCTTCTACAAAGCTTCCTTCCGGAGGATAAAAGGGTCTGTGCCACATGTTAGTACCTCCCCCCGACCTCCTCCGACGTTCCAGTTACCTCGTCCCCCTCCTGGGTCACCATAGCCTTCGTTCCAATTGTGAGCATAATGCCTGTATCCATGTCCTCCGCCTCTACCGTGTCCTGACCCCCCTGCAGCAGTTGCAATCCCAGCAGCCCGAGTATTAGGCCCGGCAACAGTCCCGTCACCCCTTCCGGCAGTAGCAGTCCCAGCCCCGCGAACATCAGTTCCGGCAGTCGTCCCACGATGAACTCCTGCAGGAACACCATCGGCCTCCCGATGCGCCGCTGCTGCCTTAGTAACCGTAGCTGATTGCTCTGAACGATTGCCAGTCGCGCTCCCTGGAGGAGGCTCAGCCATCGTCGGTGGTAGCTTCGAAACCCGTCGAGCACGACCTGTTATCGATGGGAATCCCGAATAATCAGGCCGAACCCTAGCTGGAGTATTATTATCCGCGATGAGAGCCGCCGTCGCGTACTCGCAGTGTATCGTGGACGAGATGGACTCTTGTTGTGGGTATTGCAATGTGCTCGGATGGGCCATATACCCATCCGCAAGAAGCCCATGCAATCCCGTTTCTGGCCCATGCGTACGCAACAACGTATTCAAACGAAGCTCCCGTGAGTCTCGGATCCCGAGATCCGTTTTGGCCGGACAGTTCGCCGGCGGCGACTTGCACCCCGAGGAACGTCGTTTCTTCCTTCTGAATGGGACTTGTTTCCACGTATCTATGAAATCCGCAAGTGTTAGGGCTGGTAATCGTACCTTAGGTATGGGGCCCTTCCATGGCCGAACCGCCGATGCAGACGTTCGCCGGTGAACGACTCGCCGGAGCACTTCGATTCGTTCATCATCGTTGCCTCCCGTTCCATTCCATGCTCTATCAGATGACTGGATAAATCCCTCTATCGAGTTTGCTACCTGCTCTTCCATGTAACCTGCAAGTAATGACTCACAGACCAAGTCAGATGGAGTCAGCGAGGAGGCATCCGGCTGACTGTCCTCGTCTTCGTCATCGTCGACAGCCAGCGCCCAGAACCGACCGCCGGCAGGCTGGCATGCGGCGGTGGCCAGCATGTATTCGCCTGGAGGGCCCCTTGTCAGTTTTTTCTTCGGTGCTCATCTTTATGAAGGTTAGACTCTAGGCAACAAGGTTACCGCCTATCTGGGTCTTATCAAGCTTAGTCTACTAGTGCATACCAATACTTGCATTGTAGATGGTGTACTATTCTACCTTGATCTCACTCCAATGATTATTTGTAGACAAGTAAAATTCAAAATCCTTACAATTTCAAATTGTTTTTCATGTATGAGAAAAACAATATCACATCCGCATTGACAATTCATAGAAATATTTTATAATTTGATAGAGAGGGTCAGATAGAAACAATTCTTCAATCAAAAGTAGATAAAGAACAATCATGAAATGCCGATGTGCCACTTGATAAACTAGTCAAGGTGAATCAAGCATTACAGTTTTATGAACCATCAAAATCAGGTGCGAACTCAAATATTGCGTGGGTTCTTCTAGTGTAAACTTGTAAATCCAGATGATACTAATTGCAACTGCAATAAAAAACCTAGCCCAAAATGCACTGCAATTTACCTTTTGCTTTATTCCTTGAGCTTCTTCACCCTCCGGAGAGGTATGCTCACTATGTTCAGAGGATGTGAAACAACAGTTAGCCTCCCCTCCTGGTGTGGGCGAGCAACATCATATACTAACCAGAAAAAAGTTAAGGCGCAATAAACTAGAATGAAGTAATGGCCATGGTCTTAGAGAGACTGATGGAGTGAGAGACTACTGTATGTAGTTGTATAGGACCAACACGGCGAGGGAAGAATGCCCGTTGAAGGTCACATAATCTAGGAAGTTAACCATCTGTTGTCGGTTTCTCTCATTCCTGCAATTTTAATTTGCCAAATTTTTGCCCCCCATCAAAACTGAGGTCTAAATTTTTCTTCTTTATTTCTTCTTCCCACTCTTCCTATTTACATAAAGTATCATATATTATCTTTCCTCTATGCCACTTGATAGACCCTTTATAACATAGTGGTTTCATTTTCACTAACCACGTGGTTTCATTTCCAACCCTGAACTCCAAAACAGGTCGGATTCAACCCTCAAATTATCATAGGGTCCAGATTACTACCCTTGACTCAGTTTCGGGCAGGTCAATTGGTTTTGACCTAGTCAAAGCTGACTGGGCAGCCCAGTCAGCATGGCACGCACGCATAAATCCAACCCTAACCCCACCTCTCAATCTCGTTCGTTCACAGCCACACCCCGCACCCAAGTCCACCCTGTCGCCACGTGGTTCTCAAGGGCCGCCGCCGCCCGCAGCCACCAACTCCACCGCCGGCAGGTTCGCCCTCTCTTCCCTCCCTTCCTCCCTCTGTTACAGCGATGGGGGAAGGGAGGGAAGAGAGGGCGAACCTGCCGGCGGTGTGGCAGCGCCGCCTGTCTCCGGTCACCGGCGGTGGAGTTGGTGGCCGCGGGCGGCGGCCCTTGCGACCAAGGTGGCGATGGGATGGACTTGGGTGCGGAGTGAACGAACGAGAGAGATAGATGGGGATAGGGTTGGATTGATGCGTGCATGGCATGCTGACTGGGGTATCCAGTCAGCTTTGACTAGGTCAAAACCGCTTGACCAGCCCGAAACCGAGTCAAGGGTTGTAATCTGGACCCTGTGATAAGTTGAGGGTTGAATCCGACCGGTTTTGGAGTTCAGGGTTGAAAATCAAACTACATGGTTAGTTGAGGGTTGAAATGTGGACTTTTCTCTTAATTATTTATAGTTCCCATGGGCAAGGAGGGTACGATTCATATAGTGGATCACATTTCTTGTAGTCAGGAAGGAGTGAAGTTCGCACATGCTAGTGTTAATGGAACTTTAGTGCCAATAAACTACAGTCATACTCATTCAGAAGAGCTGGTATTGGCTGACATACAAATAAAAAAAAGAGACCAACAAATATAACCTACACTACTCTTTTCTCCAAAACCATCGTGCACATATGCACCCAACATGGTTTGAGGACCTCCTAACACTGAAAAGCTACATGGAAGGATTCAACTTAGACAAAAAGACATAAAAAGTTATTGTAAAATGATAAAATGATGATATAGTACCACTAACTACACATGTACGTGTTGGGGAACGTCGCATGGGAAACAAAAATTTTCCTACGCGCACGAAGACCTATCATGGTGATGTCCATCTACGAGAGGGGATGAGTGATCTACGTACCCTTGTAGACCGTACAGCAGAAGCGTTAGTGAACGCGGTTGATGTAGTGGAACATCCTCACGTCCCTCGATCCGCCCCGCGAACAATCCCGCGATCAGTCCCACGATCTAGTACCGAACGGACGGCACCTCCGCGTTCAGCACACGTACAGCTCGACGATGATCTCGGCCTTCTTGATCCAGCAAGAGAGACGGAGAGGTAGAAGAGTTCTCCGGCAGCGTGACGGCGCTCCGGAGGTTGTTGATGACCTTGTCTCAGCAGGGCTCCGCCCGAGCTCCACAGAAACGCGATCTAGAGGAAAAACCGTGGAGGTATGTGGTCGGGCTGCCGTGGAAAAGTCGTCTCAAATCATCCCTAAAACCTCCGTATATATAGGTGGGAGGGAGGGGCGGAGTCAGCCTCAAAACCTAAAGGTTTGGCCGAAATTGGAGGTGGAGGAGTCCTACTCCAATCCTACTTGGAGTAGGATTCCACCTTCCCACTTGGAAACTCTTTCCACCTTGTGTTTTTTTCCTTCTCAAACCTTATGGGCCTTAGTGGGAACTTATTCCAGCCCACTAGGGGCTGGTTTATCTCTTCCCATAGCCCATGAGACCCCTTGGGGCGTGACACCCCTCCCGATGGTCCCCGGCACCCCTCCCGGCACTCCCGGTACACTACCGATGAGCCCGAAACTTTTCCGGTAATGCACGAAAACCTTCCGGTAACCAAATGAGGTCATCCTATATATCAATCTTCGTTTCCGGACCATTCCGGAAACCCTCGTGACGTCCGTGATCTCATCCGGGACTCCGAACAACATTCGGTAACCAACCATATAACTCAAATACGCATAAAACAACGTCGAACCTTAAGTGTGCAGACCCTGCGGGTTCGAGAACTATGTAGACATGACCCGAGAGACTCCTCGGTCAATATCCAATAGCGGGACCTGGATGCCCATATTGGATCCTACATATTCTACGAAGATCTTATCGTTTGAACCTCAGTGCCAAGGATTCATATAATCCCGTATGTCATTCCCTTTGTCCTTCGGTATGTTACTTGCCCGAGATTCGATCGTTAGTATCCGCATACCTATTTCAATCTCGTTTACCGGCAAGTCTCTTTACTCGTTCCGTAATACAAGATCCCGCAACTTACATTAAGTTACATTGCTTGCAAGGCTTGTGTGTGATGTTGTATTACCGAGTGGGCCCCGAGATACCTCTCCGTCACACGGAGTGACAAATCCCAGTCTCGATCTATACTAACTCAACGAACACCTTCGGAGATACCTGTAGAGCATCTTTATAGTCACCCAGTTACGTTGCGACGTTTGATACACACAAAGCATTCCTCCGGTGTCCGTGAGTTATATGATCTCATGGTCATAGGAACAAATACTTGACACGCAGAAAACAATAGCAACAAAATGACACGATCAACATGCTACGTCTATTAGTTTGGGTCTAGTCCATCACATGATTCTCCTAATGATGTGATCCCGTTATCAAGTGACAACACTTGCCTATGGCCAGGAAACCTTGACCATCTTTGATCAACGAGCTAGTCAACTAGAGGCTTACTAGGGACAGTGTTTTGTCTATGTATCCACACAAGTATTGTGTTTCCAATCAATACAATTATAGCATGGATAATAAACGATTATCATGAACTAAGAAATATAATAATAACTAATTTATTATTGCCTCTAGGGCATATTTCCAACAGTCTCCCACTTGCACTAGAGTCAATAATCTAGTTCACATCACCATGTGATTCCAACGAATCCAACACCCATATAGTTAAGGGGTCTGATCACGTCTTGCTCATGAGAGAGGTTTTAGTCAACGGTTCTGAAACTTTCAGATTCGTGCGTTCTTTACAAATCTTTATGTCATCTTATAGATGCTGCTACTACGTGCTATTCGGAAATGCTCCAAATATCTACTCTACTATACGAATCCGTTTCACTACTCATAGTTATCCGGATTAGTGTCAAAGCTTGCATTGACGTAACCCTTTACGACAAACTCTTTAACCACCTCCATAATCGAGAAAAATTCCTTAGTCCATTAGTTACTAAGGATAAATTTCGACCGTTGCTAGTGATTCAATCATGGATCACTCTCTGTACCTCTCAACATACTTTGAGTCAAGGCACACTTCAGGTGCGGTACACAGCATGGCATACTTTAGATTCTACGGCTAAGGCATAGAAGACGACCTTCGTCTATTCTCTTTATTCTGCCGTGGTCGGGTTTTGAGTCTTACTCAAATTCACACCTCACAACGCAACCAAGAACTCCTTCTTTGCTGATCTATTTTGAACTCCTTCAAAAACATGTCAAGGCATGCATCTTGTTGAAACTTCCATTAAGCGCTTTCGATCTATCTCCATAGATCTTTGATGCTCAACGTTCAAGTAGCCCAATCCAGGTATTCCTTTGAAAACTCCTTTCAAACAACCTTGTATGTTTTACAGAAAATCTACATTACTTCTAATCCACAATATGTCAACCACATATACTTATCAGAAATTCTATAGTGCTCCCACTCACTTCTTTGGAAATACAAGTTTCTCATAAACCTTGTACAAACCCAAAATCTTTGATCATCTCATCAAAGTGTATATTCCAACTCCGAGATGCTTGCACCAGTCCATTGAAGGATCGCTGGAGCTTGCATACTTGCTAGTATCTTTAGGATCGACAAAACCTTCTGGTTGTATCACATACAATGTTTTCTCAAGGAAACCGTCGAGGAAACAATGTTTTGACATCCTATGTGCAATATTTCATAAATAATGCAGCAACTACTAACATAATTCTAACAGACCTTTAGCATCGCCACGAGTGAGAAAGTCTCATCATAGTCAACTGTTTGATCTTGTCGGAAACATCTTTGCGACAAGTCGAGCTTTTCTTAATAGTGACTTATCACCATCATTGTCTGTCTTCCTTTTAAAGATCCATCTTTACTCAATAGTCCTATGACCATCAAGTAATTCTTCCAAAGTCTACACTTTGTTTTCATCCATGGATCCTCTCTCGGATTTCATGGCTTCCAGCCATTTGTCGGAATCTGGGCCCACCATTGCTTTCTCCATAACTCGTAGGTTCACTGTTGCTCAACAACATGACCTCCAAGACAGGGTTACCGTACTACTCTGCAGCAGTACGCGACCTTTGTCGACCTACAAGGTTTGTAGTAACTTGATTCGAAGCTCAATGATCACCATCATCAGCTTCCATTTCAATTGGTGTAGGCGCCACAGGAACAACTTCCTGCGCCCTCCTACATACTGGTTGAAGTGATGGTTCAATAACCTCATCAAGTTCTACTACCCTCCCACTCAATTCTTTCGAGAGAAACCTTTCCTCGAGAAAGGATCCGTTTCTAGAAACAAACACTTTGCTTTCGGATCTGAGATAGGAGATGTACCCAACAGTTTTGGATACCCTATGAAGAAGCATTTATCCGCTTTGGGTTCGAGCTTATCAGACTGAAACTTTCTCACATAAGTGTCGAAACCCCAAACTTTCAAGAAACGACAGTTTAGATTTCTCTAAACCTCAGTCTATACTGTGTCATCTCAACGGAAATACGCGGTGCCCTATTGAAAGTGGGTGCGGTTGTCTCTAATGCATAACCCATAAATGATAGTGGTAATTCGATAAGAGACATCATAGTATGCACCACACCAAATAGTGCGTGGCTATGACGTTCAGACACATCATCACACTATGATGTTCGAGGTGGCATGAACTGCGAAACAATTTCCACATTGTCTTAACTGCGTACCAAAACTCGTAACTCAGATATTCATTTCTATGATCATATCGTAGACAGTTTATCCTCTTGTTATGACGAACTTCACTCTGAAACAGAATTGAACTTTTCAATATTTCAGACTTGTGATTCATTAAGTAAATACTCCTGTATCTACTCAAATCGTCAGTGAAGTAAGAACATAATGATATCCACTGCGTGCCTCAGCACCCATTGGACTGCATACATCAAAATGTATCACTTCCAACAAGTTACTATCTTATTTCATCTCAATGAAAACAAGGCCTTGCTCATGTGGTATGATTTGCATGTCACTAGTGATTCAAAATCAAGTGAGTATAAAGATCCATCAGCATGGAGCCTCTTCATGCAATTTATACCAACATGAATCAAGCGGCAGTGCCACAAGTAAGTGGTACTATCATCATTACCTCGTATCTTTTGGCACCAATATCATGAACATGTGTAATACTACGATCGAGATTCAATAAACCATTGAAGGTGATTATTCAAGAAAATAGAGTAACCATTATTCTCTTTAAATGAATAATCGTATTGCAATAAACACGATCCAATCATGTTCATGCTTAACGCAAGCACCAAATAACAATTATTTAGGTTTAACACCAATCCCGATGGTAGAGGGAGCGTGCGACGTTTGATCATATCAACCTTGAAAACACTTCCAACACGCATCGTCACCTCGCCTTTAGCTAGTCTCCGTTTATGCCGTAGCTTTCATTTCGTGTTACTAATCACTTAGCAACCGAACCGGTATCCAATACCCTCATGCTACTAGGAGTACCAGTAAAGTACACATCAACATCATGTATATCAAATATACTTCTTTCAACTTTTGCCAGCCTTCTTATCTACCAAGTATCTAGAGTTGCTCCGCCTCAGTGACTGTTCCTCTCATTACAGAAGCACTTAGTCTCGGGTTTGGGTTTAATCTTGGGTCTCTTCATTAGTGCAACAACTGTTTTGCCGTTTCACGAAGTATCCCTTCTAGCCCTTGCCTTTCTTGAAACTTAGTGGTTTTACAAACCATCAACTATTGATGCTCCTTCTTGATTTCTACTTTTGCAGTGTCCAACATCGCGAACCGCTCAAGGATCATTGTATCTATCCTTGACATGTTATAGTTCATCACGAAGCTCTCACAGCTTGGTCGCAGTGACTTTGGAGAACCATCACTATCTCATCTGGAAGATTAACTCCCACTTGATTCAAGTGATTATCGTACTCAGACAAACTGAGCACACGCTCAACGATTGAGCTTTTCTCCTTTACTTTGTGGACAAAGAATCTTGTCGGAGGTCTCGTACCTCTCAATAACGGCACGAGCATGAAATCACAATTTCATCTCTTTAGAACATCACTTATGTTCCGCGACGTTTCAAAACGTCTTCGGCGCCTTGCTTCTAAGCCATTAAGTATTTTGCACTGAACTATCGTGTAGTCATCAGAAACGTGTATGTCGGATGTTCACAGCATCCACAGACGACGCTCGAGGTGCAGCACACCGAGTGGTGCATTAAGGACATAAGCCTTCTGCGCAGCAACGAGGACAATCCTCGGTTTTACAAACTCAGTCTGCAAAGTTTGCTACTAACAATTTTCAACTAAATTTTCTCTAGGAACATATAAAAAATAGTAGAGCTATAGCGCAAGCTACATCGTAATTCGCAAAGACCATTAGACTATGTTCATGACAATTAGTTCAATTAATCATATTACTTAAGAACTCCCACTCAAAAAGTACATCTCTCTAGTCATTTGAGTGGTTCATGATCCACTTACACTATCCCAAGTCCGATCATCACGTGAGTTGAGTATAGTTTCAGTGGTAAGCATCCCTATGCTAATCATATCAACTATATGATTCATGATCGACCTTTCGGTCTCATGTGTTCCGAGGCCATGTCTGCACATGCTAGGCTCGTCAAGCTTAACCCGAGTGTTCCGCGTGCGCAACTGTTTTGCACCCGTTGTATGTGAACGTTGAGTCTATCACACCCGATCATCACGTGGTGTCTCGAAACGACGAACTGTAGCAACGGTGCACAGTCGGAGAGAACACAATTTCGTCTTGAAATTTTAGTGAGAGATCACCTCATAATGCTACCGTCATTCTAAGCAAAATAAGGTGCATAAAAGGATCAACATCACATGCAATTCATAAGTGACATGATATGGCCATCATCACGTGTTTCTTGATCTCCATCACCAAAGCACCGGCACGCTCTTCTTGTCACCGGCGCCACACCATGATCATCCATCAACGTGTTGCCATCGGGGTTGTCGTGCTACTTATGCTATTACAACTAAAGCTACATCCTAGCAAAATAGTAAACGCATCTGCAAGCACAAACGTTAGTATAGAGACAACCCTATGGCTCCTGCCGGTTGCCGTACCATCGACGTGCAAGTCGATATTTCTATTACAACATGATCATCTCATACATCCAATATATCACATCACATCGTTGGCCATATCACATCACAATCATACCCTGCAAAAACAAGTTAGACGTCCTCTAATTTTGTTGTTGCATGTTTTACGTGGTGACCAAGGGTATCTAGTAGGATCACATCTTACTTACGCAAACACCACAACGGAGATATATGAGTTGCTATTTAACCTCATCCAAGGACCTCCTCGGTCAAATCCGATTCAACTAAAGTTGGAGAAACCGACACTTGCCAGTCATCTTTGAGCAAAGGGGGTTACTCGTAACGATGAAACCAGTCTCTCGTAAGTGTACGAGTAATGTCGGTCCAAGCCGCTTCAATCCAACAATACCGCGGAATCAAGAAAAGACTAAGGAGGGCAGCAAAACGCACATCACCGCCCACAAAAACTTTTGTGTTCTACTCGAGAAGACATCTACGCATGAACCTAGCTCTGATACCACTGTTGGGAAACGTCGCATGGGAAACAAAAATTTTCCTACGCGCACGAAGACCTATCATGGTGATGTCCATCTACGAGAGGGGATGAGTGATCTACGTACCCTTGTAGACCGTACAGCAGAAGCGTTAGTGAACGCGGTTGATGTAGTGGAACGTCCTCACGTCCCTCGATCCGCCCCGCGAACAATCCCGCGATCAGTCCCACGATCTAGTACCGAACGGACGGCACCTCCGCGTTCAGCACACGTACAGCTCGACGATGATCTCGGCCTTCTTGATCCAGCAAGAGAGACGGAGAGGTAGAAGAGTTCTCCGGCAGCGTGACGGCGCTCCGGAGGTTGTTGATGACCTTGTCTCAGCAGGGCTCCGCCCGAGCTCCGCAGAAACGCGATCTAGAGGAAAAACCGTGGAGGTATGTGGTCGGGCTGCCGTGGAAAAATCGTCTCAAATCATCCCTAAAACCTCCGTATATATAGGTGGGAGGGAGGGGAGGAGTCAGCCTCAAAACCTAAAGGTTTGGCCGAAATTGGAGGTGGAGGAGTCCTACTCCAATCCTACTTGGAGTAGGATTCCACCTTCCCACTTGGAAACTCTTTCCACCTTGTGTTTTTTCCTTCTCAAACCTTATGGGCCTTAGTGGGAACTTATTCCAGCCCACTAGGGGCTGGTTTATCTCTTCCCATAGCCCATGAGACCCCTTGGGGCGTGACACCCCTCCCGATGGTCCCCGGCACCCCTCCCGGCACTCCCGGTACACTACTGATGAGCCCGAAACTTTTCCGGTAATGCACGAAAACCTTCCGGTAACCAAATGAGGTCATCCTATATATCAATCTTCGTTTCCGGACCATTCCGGAAACCCTTGTGACGTCCGTGATCTCATCCGGGACTCCGAACAACATTCGCTAACCAACCATATAACTCAAATACGCATAAAACAACGTCGAACCTTAAGTGTGCAGACCCTGCGTGTTTGAGAACTATGTAGACATGACCCGAGAGACTCCTCGGTCAATATCCAATAGCGGGACCTGGATGCCCATATTGGATCCTACATATTCTACGAAGATCTTATCGTTTGAACCTCAGTGCCAAGGATTCATATAATCCCGTATGTCATTCCCTTTGTCCTTCGGTATGTTACTTGCCCGAGATTCGATCGTTAGTATCCGCATACCTATTTCAATCTCGTTTACCGGCAAGTCTCTTTACTCGTTCCGTAATACAAGATCCCGCAACTTACATTAAGTTACATTGCTTGCAAGGCTTGTGTGTGATGTTGTATTACCGAGTGGGCCCCGAGATACCTCTCCGTCACACGGAGTGACAAATCCCAGTCTCGATCTATACTAACTCAACGAACACCTTCGGAGATACCTGTAGAGCATCTTTATAGTCACCCAGTTACGTTGCGACGTTTGATACACACAAAGCATTCCTCCGGTGTCCGTGAGTTATATGATCTCATGGTCATAGGAACAAATACTTGACACGCAGAAAACAATAGCAACAAAATGACACGATCAACATGCTACGTCTATTAGTTTGGGTCTAGTCCATCACATGATTCTCCTAATGATGTGATCCCGTTATCAAGTGACAACACTTGCTTATGGCCAGGAAACCTTGACCATCTTTGATCAACGAGCTAGTCAACTAGAGGCTTACTAGGGACAGTGTTTTGTCTATGTATCCACACAAGTATTGTGTTTCCAATCAATACAATTATAGCATGAATAATAAACGATTATCATGAACTAAGAAATATAATAATAACTAATTTATTATTGCCTCTAGGGCATATTTCCAACAGTACGTGGATCCTACACTAGTGACTAGGGTGTCCAACAAGGGGACTTAATAGCACGATTCTACACTAGTGACTAGGCTACATGGTTGGAGAGCTCATAGGCAGTCACTTCATTTGTACTCTGGTATCCGCACCCGCTTTAACCAATATATGACTATATAATGTTGAATCAACAAATAAAGACATACAAAATATATCAATTAATATTTCCCAATTGCTCAATTATGAATGCCTGATTTCAAATATGAAGACCCAATACCTATCAGCACTTGTAAATTTTTATAGGCTATCATAGGAGAGTGGTTAGAGCATCAACTACATTTAACCTCTCAACTCTTAGTTTGCCGCCAGCGGGGCGACTCCGGCTCAATTTGTGGCCTACTGGCATGCGTGTTTTGGGTCGTCCATTGTTGTTGGACCATTCTTCGCATCAGGGGCGGAGTCAAGATTTAGGGAGGGGGGAGGGGGGAGGGGGGTGGGACACCGCGAAGCTAGTATATAATTGGTTCATCAGAAACTACAATTCAGACCAAAGTATCATTCGTGTTTAGATTAGGCCAAACATATGCGAAAATTGTAGGTGGAGCAGCATCAGATGAATTGGACTTGATAGCTACCAATGCATGCACCAAACAATAATGTAAATTAGTGTTTTAATAGAAAAGGTTATCAATGTTATGGACATTCACGGAGTTGCTTGGATGCAGGACGGTGGCCCTGGCGGCGGAGACGCGGTGTTCGTGGGCGGAGCGCGCGTCTTGGGTGTGGTCGGGCAGCCATGGTCACGCGGGTGGCATGGTTGCTAATGTTTGACGTAGCATGGTGGTTTGGCGGAGGATTAACACCGAAGTGCATAACTTGCCCAGTCCTCTCTGACCGACGTGGTGGCGGCCACGGGCGACGTTTCCTTCATGAAGGCTCCATTGTGGTGTCCTCGGCTCTCCACATTGCTCCGAGTGAAAACCCAATCCTCGGGACCGGGAGGTGGCGACTATCAATGTCGTGCCCTTCTTGAAGGCACCGCCTTGGAGTCCATGCTTCGTCAATGTCCCGCTTCACTTCTCGGTGGCTAGGTCTCGGGAGGTCCTCGTCGGCCCCAAGTAGTTCCTTTGGTCTCATCTGTAGTGTGCTTGGTGTTCGATTGGGTAGTGTTGCGGTGCATCGACACCCTTGTATCTTGCCTTGGGTGTGTGTGTTGTGTGACACATTGTATTCGGATGTGTGTCTCTGGTCGTTGCTTTATATATATAGCGGGGCGAAAGTTTTTTTCGGTAAGATCAGATCCAGCCTCTTGTCCCTCTGTTGTTTGGTGGAGTTATAGGTCAAAGTAGATCGGCTGGTCGGCATGCAACGATCATCATTGGACTAGGTATGCGAGAACAATCAATTGTGAGGAACACGATGATGTCAAAGGGTATATCTTTGCTAACCGTGAGTATAGGGACGTTGAGAGTAATTCTTGATGAAGTCCTAACCAGGGCATGACTGGCAATGGAAATAGATCAAATGGAGTCATGAGTCATGACAAACTTGCCTGAACATGAAGGGTATCATCCGTATGCGTCAATGAGTACGTGTGTATTGCGTTGTCCAATTTACGTCACGATATACCAAGGTCATTTGGAACAACTGATCGCCAGAGCAATAGCAGCAACGACCATCATTGGTAATATAAAGCTTCCAAGGCTTGAAATGGTGACTCGATGCTATCAGGCTACTTTCAATGCATATATGCTAAGTTAAGGTGATAAGAACATTAAATGACTTAGCAACTAAAGTCCTCAATGCATAGGTGTTTAACTTGTTGTTGCTAAGCATGCTTAATTTAATGATTTAGCAACTAAAGCTCTTCATACATTGGTGGACTTTTTTTTTAATTTAAGTGTTTTGTCCAGGTTCACGCGTTTGGCATTGTTTCTTCGTGGGTTACCACACTCATCTCTCTTCTCTTAATTACCTTGTCACATCAGATTATTTGCCTACATGAAAGCCTTAGCACCTGTACAAGATGAAGCATTGGGAGAGGCCTCAAGTCCTGCCCTGGTGCTTTTTTCTTGAAACTAGTCCTGCCCTAGTGTTGGTGGGGACATGATGTGGAAGAAGTAATCATGCACAGAAGGATCCATCGATTCATTCTTTCAGAGAACTCGGACCATGTACATGCATCATGTAAGGTTATTAGCTGGGCTACCATCTTGGGTTGAACCATTCAGTCGTGCACGTGGTAAGAGTTAGAATTAGACTATATCTCTTTCATAATGGGCTATACTAAGAGATGTACTAACATAAAATTAGTATGTGTCCCTGCAACCAATTGTTGAAGGGAGTCAAACCATAGGGGCATCTGCCACCGCTCGCCCCCCTACTGTCTCCATCCCTGCGTGGCATGGAGGACGCTACACCGTACCTACAAGCGATGAGAAAATGCGGAATCGCTTGCGTTGGTGAAGCCGCAAACTGATATGTCACCCCTGGTCTCTTGGATGGCCATGATCAAATCGCTCCTGTCTTGTGTGCAAGGCCTCTACTTGCTACTAGGGTGAATCACAAATCACAACATGGCTGTCCATGTACCCCGCTCTTTTTCCGGTTCACCCCAATACCCTGCAGACAAATATGTACACATCCGTAGGCCTCCTCCATGTTCTGCTTACTATGTTGATGCTCTTCGACTAGCTCATCACAACAATGACAGACAAGAAGGCAGACAGTGTGCACTAGCATGCAAGTAGTTCCCTATGTCTCCCAGTCCCACGAGTTGCTAAAGGCCATGCTTGATTTGTCTCTCCTTCGATCCCTTCCACTATGAAAGAACGATAGGTGGTACTGGTATCATGTTGCTCTATGCTACTCCATCCACATTTATAATATGGGTTCACTGGAGTCTGGAGGGAGATACACATATTTCCATAGTTTTTATTTTATTTTCTGAAGCTACAAAATTTCAGTAAATGAATGCTACGGCATTTATTATTCCTCGTGGCTAGCTATGAGCAGGGAGCCAGAGAGCATACAGCTCCTCTAGGACCACTTTTATTTTCTCCTGTCAAGTTTTGGTGCTAGTCCATCATATATAAAGCGTTAGTGCAAGACACTAAAGTTGTATAGCTTAGGTTGCAGCTAGTGGTCATATGATGTTTTTTTCGCGAAGGAGGAAGATCTCCGGCCTCTGCCTGGCATGTTGCACACAACCATTTCATTGAATAAAGTACCAGGTTCAAACAAGGTCTCAAACAATCCAACGAAACGCTTAAAAAAGTTACAAAAACTGGCGAACATATGGTAAGATGACTAGACACCTATGCTATGTTGGACCACCATCCAAACCGGTTGCAAGTATCCTGTGTGATCGTCTCACAGCGGTTGCACCAAAGATCCATATAAGCTCCTTGTGATCTGCATGACTCAGTAACGACCATGTATGGATCCAGGCAGACGCCATGAAGATAATATGCAAAAAAGTGATGATTTGTTTGTTAAAGGCGACATCGATTATTCCGACATTACATATGACCCAAAGTAATGCTCACACTCCTATTCGAATATGTGCTGTCATCTTAGGCTCTACCTCAGTTAATCATGTCCCAAATAAAGTTGGTAAGTGTTGTGGGAGATACATTAAAGGACACATGAATGGTCCACCACAATAGTTTGGCGAGTGTGCATTAATTAAAGAAAAAGATGTTGTATTGATTCGTCATGATCACAAAAGCAACACCGTTTACTATCCTCCCAGCTAGTGATCATATGATGTCCACTGCAAAAAAAATACTGTACAATAGTGGGTTTAAGTATTTGCAAGAAAACATGATGATTAATTAGTCACAAGCGTTGGCTTGTATAAATTTTAGTTGCACGATCTTTCCATGCACAAAACTTTCCAAAGTTGTATAACAGTAGTGACTTGCACTAACACTCTGTACGACGAGGATTTTTCCATGCACAAAGCTCTTAGTGACCTCTTTGATCAGTATTGTTTTTGTAGGAATTTGAGAGGATTTGAATTCTGAAGATATTTTCCTATGAAAGCCCTTGGATTATGGGATTGAGGTCACTAAATTCTTATGTAACCTTTTCGTATGCCTCACATTCCATATGAGCTCAAACCTCATTTTAATTCTCCTTTCAGATGACCAATCCACTTACACTCTATCTCTCTTCCCTTCACTAGTAGGAGAAAGCCTACTAGTAGCGCTGGTTTTACCCCTACCAGTAGCGCTGGTGGTAGCGCTACTGCTAATGCAGTACAACTAAGTTTATAGCAGTAGCGCTTTTCCAGCCAGCGCTACTGGTAAGTACAGTTAGTAGTAGTGCTTTTCCAGCCCGCGCTACTATTATTAATCTCAAAAACAAAAAAATAGCCATCCCGTGCGTGTTGTCCATGGCTGCAATGATTCGATCCCGCGACGTCAGTGGTTGCCGGTGGCGTGGACTGGCAGCGATAGACCAGATTTGACGGGGGCTGTTTGATAGTGCCCGGATCCAAGGCAGAGCAAGGCGGCAGTGTGGGGCTACTCTTCTCGACCAAGGTAACGAGCTCCGGGTCATCCATGGCGACGACCTGCACGAGCATGGACATGGGAGGATGAGTCAAACCAGAGGGGGAGATAGATAAGGAGAAACGAGGTAGAGAGGAAGGAGACGGAGGGAGCACCGCCACCTTGCTCCAGCGTGGTGGCATCGAGACGCAGGGGAAGACCGACGAGCTCCTGGACGCCGGCGTGCGAGGCGGCGTCCTCTTTCGACACCATGGAGGAGGAGGCGGGAATGGACATGAGCCCTGTGAGAGAGCCTATGGAGAGAGGGGGAGAGTGACATGCGAGAGGAGGGATTTAGGGGAGGAGATGGGGATTTGATACCCCGTGCAATAAAGACCGCTTAGCAGTAGCGCTTTTTTTTATAACGCACGCTTCTTCTATCGACTTAGCAGTAGCGCTTGTTTGATAACCCACATTACTAGTATGACTTGTCCCGAGGGCACAATAAACACCACTTAACAGTAGTACTTGTTTTATAACCCACGCTACTAGTATGGCTTGTCCGAGGGGGCACAGTGAACACCACTTAGTAGAAGCGTGGATTTATACCACGCGCTACTACTATCAACTTAGCAGTAGCGAGTGATAAAACCAGCACAACTAGTAAGTATCAGTAGCATGTGGTAAATTCCAGCGCTACTAGCATGTATCTATAAAGGTTTTTCTACTATTGCTTCATCAATCCTCTAAAATTCATTTCGTTTGTTTCCTGTGCACCAACCAAAGAATTCCCACGTATTTGTTTTAGGGACATTCCCATGCTTCGAAATCGTTCGGTATTCCACGATATGCGACATCTCAATTTTACGGGTTTTTTATTCCCAGGTTTCCACATTCGTGCAATCCAAATATAAAGCCCTGAGATGCATATATAAAACAAATACTAACTGGCAGAGCAGGTCCTTCTAGTCAAACAAGTTAGTGTGAACGTCAATATGCTTGATCACGGTCAGATCAAAACTATCAATAAAATTGCTTAAATAGTGTTGCGCATGACTTAAAAGGAAGTTCCTAGTCGAAAGTTGGAACACAGGATTCCAAACAATGTTAGACAAAACTGCAGGAAGCAAGATGGGGATGTACAGATCAAACAAGCAGGAGTGCACCGCACGGGCCCACTACAACCCTCGTCGAGTCACACACCAGAGGGTGGATACATACTACATGATCAGAGTTGAGCTCCCTGGCAGCAAATTCCTTTTGAAGATTTTTCTCTGTATGTAGTCTCTAACGAAATCTTTAAAAACACTTATATTTAGAAACGGAGGGAGTATATACTAGTACTCCGGGACACATACAAAAGTTTTTGTTTCGCTATCTTGACATTTTTCTCTTATACTATTAATTATATAAATACTCGCATGGTTTTTGTTCTTTTAGTACACAACAATTCTACCAAGTAATCAGAATGTGCAGATGAAACTGACAACATTACGACCCGCTTCAAATTAGAAGAGTATATATATATATATATATATATATATATATATATATATATATATATACACACACACACACATGCACAAAATATGCTGCGATGCGGGCTGCCTCCTACAGTGTTATTACCCTATGAAGTGAAGAGTCTTGATTGGGTAGCCACACGCAACCTTTCAATGCAATAGCAAGATACACCACACTTTATTTGCTTATCTAAGAATATTCACACTAGTAGAAAATAGGGCTTTGGTTCGGGCCTGGCCAGCCCATTAGTCCCGATTCTTGACGAATCAGGACACATGGGGGGCAATAGTCCCGGTTCATTGGCCCAGGGGCCGGCCGAGGCCTCATGGGCATTGGTCCCGATTCGTGTGGACCCATTTGTCCCGGTTCTAGGCACGAACCGGGACCAATGGGCCACGCTCCTGGCCCACATCCATTGGTACCGGTTCAGGCCTTGAACCGGTTTTGAAGGGGGGGCTTTAGCCCCGTTTTATGCCACGAACAAATGTAATTCTATCATTTGTGTTATGTTTCTGCTAGTGTGTTGTGTCCTAGATGTAATTCTATCATTTGTGCACTTTTGTGAACTTGAACAAATGTAATGTTGCGTCCTAGATGTAATGGATATCATGTGTTGTGTTAAAATTGTCACCAATGGCAACTTGGAACCTTTTCTGGGTTCATTTCAAATGCTTTTCAATTTCATGGTCTTATAGCTCAAAATAATCAGTAAATGCATGAAAAATAACAAATGAAGTCAGAAAGGGTTGTAAATTGATGATGTGGCTTTGAATGGTGCATTTTGAACACAGAAAAACTATGGAGCTCATATAAGTTCAAAAAAATTAAATCCCTTTGTAACACACGAGTTTCCGTATGAAACCCTGATACTTCGAAAGAGATTGTCCGTTTTGTAGACGAAGTGCATCCAGTTTTTGCCGTAACCGTCTCAACTTTCTCGCACATGCTATGTGGGTGAAATGATGATACCATGCCAACTTGGAACCTTTTCAGAGTTTATTTCAAATGCTTTTCAATTTCATGGTCTTATAGCTCTAAGTAATCAGTAAATGCATGAAAAATAACAAATGAAATCAGAAAGTGTTGTAAATTGATGATTTGGCTTTGAATGGTGCATTTTGAACACAGAAAAACTATGGAGTTCAAATAAGTTCAAAAAAAATGAAATCCCTTTGAAACAGACGAGTTTCCGTATGAAACCGTGATACTTCGAAAGAGATTGTCTGTTTTGTACACGAAGTGCATCCAGTTTTTGCCGTAACCGTCTCGACTTTCTCGCACATGCTATGTGGGTGAAATGATGATACCATGCCAACTTGGAACCTTTTCAGAGTTCATTTCAAATGCTTTTCAATTTCATGGTCTTATAGCTAAAAATAATCAGTAAATGCATGAAAAATAACAAATGAAGTCAGAAAGGGTTGTAAATTGATGATGTGGCTTTGAATGGTGCATTTTGAACACAGAAAAACTATGGAGTTCAAATAAGTTCAAAAAAATGAAATCCCTTTGTAACAGACGAGTTTCCGTATGAAACCCTAATACTTCCGAAGAGATTGTCCGTTTTGTACACGAAGTGCATCCAGTTTTTTCCGTAACCCTCTCAACTTTCTCGCACATGCTATGTGGGTGAAATGATGATACCATGCCAACTTGGAACCTTTTCAGAGTTCATTTCAAATGCTTTTCAATTTCATGGTCTTATAGCTCAAAATAATCAGTAAATGCATGAAAAATAACAAATGAAGTCAGAAAGGGTTGTAAATTGATGATGTGGCTTTGAATGGTGCATTTTGAACACAGAAAAACTATGGAGTTCAAATAAGTTCAAAAAAATGAAATCCCTTTGTAACAGACGAGTTTCCGTATGAAACCCTCATACTTTCAAAAAGATTGTCCATTTTATACACGAAGTGCATCCAGTTTTTGCCTCTAGTACTATTGAAACTAAAATTATATAGAATTTTGTTACAAACTTTAATAGCAAAAAGAATTATCATAAAAGAAATTAAATAAGTAATTAGAATTTTCTTCAAAACATTAAAAGCAAAAAGAATTATCATAAAAGAAAATAAATAAGTAATTATAATTTTGTTACAAACTTTAATAGCAAAAAGAATTATCGTAAAATAAAATAAATAAGTAATTAGAAACAAAAAGGAAAGCAAAAAACATGATTTTTTTAAAAAAAGTGCCACCTACAAGGCCATCACGGCGTGCATACGACTGGAAACCCATTACTAGGGCCAGGATGCAGGCCCGCAGTAGGCCCAATAGGCCCACAAGCACATAGAGTGATTTTATGCCCGTAAGCCTACAGTAGAGAGGTGCTTGAAGTGGTTGGTTCGGCAGGGCTAATAAACCACTCCGAGCCCCTCTCGACTAGCGAGGTGGGACTAAACATAGCACCGCATCGCGCAAGGCCTTTGGTCCCGGTTGGTGGCACCAACCGGGACTAAAGGCAGGCATTGGTACCGGTTTGTGCCACCAAACGGTACCAATGCCTCTGCTTCCCGCCCTTTAGGGTGCTGAAAAGAGACCTTTGGTCCCGGTTTGCGCCACCAACCGGTACCAATGCCTCTGCTTCCCGCCCTTTGGGCTGCTGAAAAGAGACCTTTGGTCCCGGTTGGTGCCACCAACTAGGACTAAAGATGGGGCTATATAAGCATCAGTTTAGAAATTTTGATCACTCCCCCTCTCTCCATTCGATCCCGACGCCGCCAGGCTGCCCGTCTCGCCGTCGACGTCGTCGTCGTCGCCCCGCGCCGTTCCGCGCCGCCCCGCCCCGACGTCGTCCCGCGCCGCACCTCGCCGTCGCCGTCGCTGTCGCTTTCGCCAACACCGTCGCCGTGAGCAAAGATTTTTTTTTCAAAAATAAGGTCAACTCAGACAGGTCCGGTGCTCTTTGTATGTTAACTCAGGTAGCAGATCAATCTTCGGAGTAGATGTAGGTCAACACAGGTTTACTTTATGGTCCGTGCATGGCATAGATTTAGGCTGCTCAATGTTTATGGTTGATATATTAAATAAATTGACTACAATTTGAGATTTAGTTTAAAATTTATGCTCTGGCTAGATTATGTTTCTCTATTATTGTGTCTCAAGGTACTTCAATACTTATCCCGCAAAAAAGTACTTAAATACTTTATTTATGGATATATTTTTTATTTTTTTGCAAACACTATTTTGAAATATAGCACGTTATTAGCGCGCTATAACTTGTGTAGCATTTGGAGAAGGGCCTCGCTATATTTTGTAGCACGCTATTTTTTCGCTCATATATATGCAAAGATCGAATATGTCAAATTTTTATGATTTTTTTCTGTTCATAGAATTTTTATGATTTTTTTTCTGTTGTAATTTTGTTCATAGAATTTTAATGATTTTTTGTTCATAGTATTTTCTTTGTCAATTTATGTATATGTTCATATTGTGTATGTATAGGAAAATTCTGCATGATCAAAGTCATTTATGAATATGTTCATATTTAGAATAGAGGAAAAAGGAAAAAATAAGAAGAGAAAGTGTTTAATATAATTAGTTAGAAAAATACTGGAACTATAGTTAAACTAGTTTATTTTTAGTAAGTACTACTTTATTTTATTTATAGTAAGTGCTTCATATATAGTTGAACTAGCTAGTTGATTTAATAAACTACTTTATTTTACTATATATAGAAGTAGTTTGTTTTTAATAAGTACTACTTTATTTATTTATAGTAAGTGCTTAGTAGTTGAACTAGTTGATTTAATTAATAAAACTACTTTATTTAACTATATATAGAAGTAGTTCCCGCATCGACGTCGACTTGTTGTTATATATAATCGTGACACACTTTATTTAACTATGTATGATGATGATTAATTAGTAGGACTTGTTGTTATATATGATGATGCATGATGCGAGCATGAAGAGTTATTATATATATATGTTCAATTCTTTCGATGTATATAGTGTGTCACGATTATATTGTTGTTTACACACGTTTACCACATTAAAACAGGAAATGTCTGACGATGGATATTGGGAGTGTGAATATTGCGGCGACTTTCGGGGTATGTGCGACATGCCTCACCTGCGAGACGATAGGTTCTTCAGTATGAAGCTTGACGAGAACGGCGATATGTACCTCCCTGGCCATGCAAGAAGATATGTGTTGGAGAGGCTCGGTTTCGAAGACCACGAGAGAATTGAGACGAGGAGCGCTAAGCTGAGGACTATACATGGTCACACATTTGTTATCCAAGTTTTTGATTCAGTTTTTCAAACAGAATTTGGGTGCCCAAAGTGGGAAGATCTTTGCAAGGCATATGGATTTCAGAAGGGAATGGAAATAATATGCCAGACAACATCGATATTTGGGTGGTTGTCAATGATATGCTTCCTGTTTTACCTCCATGTGAGTTTCTCAACCATATTTGTCAAGTAATTTGCATTTATATTTATAAATAGTTGGTGTAGTCAACCTGTTTTCCTCTCGCAATTTACATGTCATGTGGTGTTCATCGTCTATTAAAACTTTGGCCATGCGTTGTAGGTTTTTAGTTATTGGGTCATAGTTATAATTATATCATGTTACATGTTGTACAAACAACAACAACAACCCAAATTGTCCTTTGAATGATCGTAACACATGTGATCATTTTGAATGGTTTATATAATGCCCACATCTTGTGGACAATTACAAAATTTCTAAGTATTTTTGAAACATTAAATTATTACAAAATTTGGGTGGTTGTCCATGGTATGCTTCCTCTTTTTCCTTCATGTGAAGTAATTTGCATTTATATTTAGAAATAGTTGGTGTTCATCGAGATATTAAATTTGTTAAATTATAATTACAGCTTATTTCGTTGCTTCGACTGAATTACGAAAATTTATTGATACGACATACTACACGTATGAATCACATCTAACTTGGGAGGAGAAGGACCATCTTCTCCACTTTCTTGTTGCTGGTGTTCTGGCTTCTAGAGATACCTTCCCGTATCATTTTGGAATTGGCCAAAATTATTCATTTTACATGCCACTAGTGCATAGGTTGAGTTCAGATGACATTCGTCGAAATGTCTTGGTAAGAGTTTTCTAATTAAGTACGCTACACTATTGCATAAATGGTGTTGATTACATTGCTAACTAGGTTATTATTATGTTCTTCAACATCAACTGCCACATGATGTAGTGCCTCCGTTAATTGACCCAGAAGGTGAAATGAGAATTAGAAGCCCGCCGAGAGCTGAGATCTATGCTCCATACTTGATTAACTTCAAATCAAGATCAAAAAGACTCCAAATTGAAGTATGGAGAGAAATAAAGAAGATTTGCAAGCCACAAGCTGGAGACCGTTGGATCTCTGTGATTCATCATGGAGCCATAAGTGTTATTCTGTTTTATGACATTATATCTAAGAGCGAGGACTAGGTCTTACGAGAGACAAGTTATTCTAGTTTATATTATTACTTGACATGATCGATTAATTAGGATGCATGATGCATATGATGATTATATATATATTATGATGTTTCTCTGTTTTATTTTATGTGTATCATATGATAACTTGGTATATGATTAAGTTGATGATGCGTTGTTAGATGATCGATTAGAATACTATTGCCATTCGACGAAAATGATATGAAATGATATAGTGTAAAAAAGATGCATATATGTGTATGTAACCCGTGTCTACATTTTGTAAATATGTTCGATGAAGCACGACGGATGACCAAGCACGGAGATATATAAGAGAGGACACTTTTCTCTATTAGCTAGCTATAATAACAACCTAAATTAACCCCTAAACCAGCCCCTCTAGAAAAAACCTCAACTCCAGCCAGGTGCTGACGCGTGGATGTCTTTTGGTTCCGGTTGGTGTCATCAACCGGAACTAAAGGCCCCCCTGCCTGGCCTGGCCGCAGCGGCCACGTGGAGGCCCACCTGTCCCGGTTCGTGTAAGAACCGGGACTAAAGGCAAAGGACATTAGTAACGACCTTTTTGTCCCGATTCCAAAACCGGAACAGAATGCCCTTATGAACCGGGACAAAAGGCCATTTTTCTATTAGTGTCAGTCACAATGTCTCATTTCTCACCTATAACTCTTGGATAATTTGGATGTGTTTTCACGAAGGATGCCACTTTAGTCACCACAGATACAGATAGTATGATGTTATCAAATAACTCTATCTCCCGCAACTACTTGTAATATCCCAACTCATCACAACAAACTAATGTCCAAGTCATCGACAGGGACAAAAAACGACGCGCTCCCAGGTCGCTCCCGCGGGCGGCCGAGAGCGAACCCTAACCGCCGCCAGCATCAACCCTCCACTCACGCCTTCCCTCGCAGCCGTCGGACGGGGTCGCCGGGTAAAGCCTGCGCGGCTCGACGGCGGTGGGGTCCGCCTCCTTCCGCGCGGGGAGGGGCTGCGCAGGACGGCCACTTCAGCGGGAGCTCAGACAGGGTGTGCATGGTCCGAGGCAGCGCGGCGAGGAAGCACCGGGCATGGCGGGCCGAGGAAGGCAGGGGGCCCGCACTCTTCGGCACCCGCGCTCGGGCGGTGGGGGCTTCGGTGTCTTGTTAAGACTCGTGAAGTAGGGAGAGAACACACTTCACCGATGGTCTCATTTGTATGGATGATTAGCTACACATGATGCGGTTGTTAGAGATATTATATTGGCACAAGGAATGCCTGCACAGAATTTCTTCATAAATATGGACGTATCAAAGCCCAAAAGATCTTATCATCAAATGAGCAGGATCCCTTTTATTTTTGCGGGTAAATAAGTAGGATTCTAGCTCAGAGAGGTTTTTTCATGAGTGAAACTTGCTGCAAATTACTGGGCACCGCACAGATTTCTTTCACTGCCAGTAGTATTCAAGATGACGACGAACCTTTTCTACACCTACAGATGATCAGGAAATGGAGATCAATTGGCGTTTGTGAAACAGTGTACTGATGTGTCACTCCTGGTCTCTTGGATGGCAACGATCGCTCCGGCCTTGTGCGCTACACGCTACTCCTACTTCGGCCGCGCACAGCATCGCTGTAGCAGGGTAGCACACTGTTTTATCCCTAGAGACATATAAGTACACTTTCTGTAGGTCTCCTCCATCTGCCGATCACAATGTTGACGCTCTTAGACTACCTCATCTTAACAACGATAAAGAAGAAGATCACCCTTCGTCCTTGCATGTAAGTACTAAGTAGTTCCCCATGTGTCCCAGTCCCACGAGCTGCTCTTTGCAGCCCCTCCAAAGAGCATGCTTTGCCTCTCCTTCCATTCAGATATGAAAGAACGATAGGTGGAACTCGTATCATGTTGCTTTGTGCTACTCCATCCACATTTTATAACATGGGTTCGACTGTTTTTATTTTATTTTTCTAAAGCTACAATATTTCTCTAAATGAATGACATTTAATATCCCTCGTGGCTATGAGCAGGGAGCCAGGGAGCAAGCTGCTCCTCTAGGACCACTTTTATTTTCTCCTGGGAAGTTTTGGTGCTAGTCCGTATAGCGCGTTAGTGCAAGGCGCTATAGTTATATAGCTTAGGCTTCTAGTGATCTTAATTATGATGTGCAATACAAACAAAATACGGTCCAGTATTGGCAAGGAACAACGGTGCTTAATTCGACACAAGTGTTCGCTGATATATATTTTGGTTGCACAGCGATGATTAATTAGAAACGATATGTAACGTGTTGAACGACCTTTCCATGCACAATGCTCTTGGTGACCTCTTTGATCACTATTGTTTTTGTAAGAATTTGAGAGGATATTTTTAAGCCCTTTGGATTATGGGATTGAGTTTGCCAAATTTATATGGAATCTTTTTCTGTCTTCGAAAAGGGGATGACGAACGGCCTCTACATCACGCGATGCAAGCAACCATTTTATTATAGAATTCAACAAAACCTATAAAACTAGTACATGGATCAACTCAAAGGCACATATTTAACAACCACGGTCGCAAATCATACAAGCTGGATGATGTGCCTCGGCCTCGCTTCAACACACATGATCTGATCTGGTGGCCTTAATAAGTCGCCCGCTGGCAAGCCGCCAACACCAACCGGTCCGACGGGCCCTCTACGCGCAACACATGCACACGCTCTAGAGTTATTCGCCGTCATCTTTCGCCATCGCACCTTCAAGAGCGATCACACCTTCACCTTGTTAGGTCATACCGTCGACAACACCACTTGCACGCATTCAACAACACGCATTTGTCGGCGAGCTTTGTTGCGCCATGCCGCCGAGATCCACCGTCGTTGTTGTAGCAGATGTAACACCGCCCCGCCTCATGATCTCTTTGTCCAGCAGCTACTCCAAAACAATGCCCATAGGAGGAAGAGCGACGCGGAAGACACCATTATCGTCGCATCCGGGAGACCTAGATCTAGGGTTTTCATCGGACCAGCACGAGCAAGGTGAGCTTCCGACCTATGAAATGTGCGAACAGGATCAAAGGTCTTCCAGGCGATGCCCCAAACGGGATGAGACGATGATGTAGCCTTTGCCCAACTCGATGTCGTGTCATATGATTCTGCCTGAAAATCTTGAACCAAGGTTACGAGAGGTCAGAGATCTCCACGGTGACACCTTCTAGAATGTAAACGACGCCCGCAAGCACCGTCGTCGACGGCTAGCAACAACCGGGCATGCCTCCACTCGTCGCATCTTAGACACCAATTCTACAATTCACAGTCCGCTGATCTACGGACCTCCCGTGCAGCAAACGCTGTTGACGCACACGAGTCATCAATAATCTTGCCAGCAGCTAGCAAGGAGCTGCCCCGACCACCACCTAACCTCTCGCCACAATCCCAAACGCTAGCACCAATGAACGAACAAGTCCTGCCCAACCCCACGCTACTAGGAAAAACCTTAGTAGGTCCAAGCGCTACTGCTATGACGCTACAGCTAAACACTAGTAGTAGCGCCGGTACGGATAGCGCTACTGGTAAGTAGTGTTAGCAGTAGCGCTTCCCTGTCCAGTGCTACTGCTAACGTTGTTACTAGCGCTTGCGCATAGGAAGCGATGCTGCTAAGCCGCGCTATTGCTAATATTTTCAGAGCTAGTGCTAACTTTTACTGCTTTAACAGTTTGCATCATCAGAATGCATCATCATCATCAACAATATTAGCAGTATTCAAAATAGTCTGAATGCATCATCGTCGACAATATTAACATTATTCAGAATATTCAGAATATTTTCAAGCTCTACGTATTTAACATCATCATCATCATCATCGACAATATTTGCATCATCATCATCTATATCAACAACATGGGGATTATCGGTAGCTCATACTCATTTAACTCATACTCATTTAACAACTCATATAACTCATACTCATTTATCCCGAATATTATCAGTAGCTAAATATCATACAATATCGCTAATAATATTCCAGTCGACGTCTCACGGTGCAGGCGGTGGCAACCCAAAGATAAGGAACCATCACCGGATCATAGCTCGTGTGATGTCCCTGGAGAACCTGCCAGGTATTGGAGAACCTGGCATCCAACGCAGCCATGTAGCGACAGACGTGCTCGTCCTCCTCCCTGACACGATGACGTACCACCTCCTTGGGGCCCGGCTCCCTCGGAACCGATAATGGCCCACGCGACCGCCACCAAAGAAGCTCGGGGTCAACGATGAGACCCGGATTCCGCATCAAGGTGCGCCTCAGGAAGGTAGCACCTCCCAGTGCCAGCCCGGCGGAACCCAGTCCCGGACATGGCCCTATCAAGCAGGCTCTCGACGACCACTCGACGACGAGGATGCGGGCTGGGCATTGTCGAATCCGATACAAATTCCTCTGAGAAAATTTTCTTATTGTTTAATGTTTCAACCAAATATGACATGGCAACATCATATGACAAACTAACCAAATATGACATAGGCTATCTCAAGAGAACATGACAACATCATATGACAAATTAACCAGGTTCATATGACAAAAACTAATTAGCTCATGTTCAGGGGGTCAACGCTCAGGTAGGTAACCCAAACCCAAACCCAAAAACAAACACAAGATATTTTCTTGATTCATGGATGCATAAGCATGATCCTCTAGTCAACAACATAGTGCAATGTACTACTTGCCCACCTTTTTTTATATCAACTGTAAGTAATGATTGTGCATGTTTGCAAGTTTGAGGTAGTATGAACTGGACGGGAGAGAAGAGTGTGGTAGTATCGTGCGGGGGCAGGGTCGGAGGTGGCCGGGGCGACATCATAGGTGGCCGGTGGCGACGTCGGAGGTGGCCGGAGGTGGCGGCGCTAACCCTAGGAGAATGAGAATCGCCGAGAGGGGATGAAAATAAGTTGTCAATAGAAATTAGTTGTCAAATATTTTTAAATAAACAACATAAATTACTTAATAAATATGATTGAGGAACTTAAATAAATGACATATGATGGAAACTCTTTTCTCATATATGGTGGACACTCCCTCACCGATTTTTCGACCGTCGATGATGGTCGCTACTCCTACTTCCCCTAGTGCATAACAATTATCTAGCACAAGGAGAAGGAGGAGAAGCGACCCCCACGACAACAGTCAGCATTCTTCTTCTCTCATATATGGTGGACACTCCCTCACCGATTAAACTATTTCTATTAAACACTTACTAAAAACAGTAAAAAAAACTATATTATACTTATATTGAAATATAATGTAGCACAAGAAAATAAACTACTTGTGGCTAAAAAGTGAATATATGTATTAATTCACCCATTCACCCATTCACAAGAACCTGATAAACTTGAGGAACTAGTACCTACTTGAGCAACACACGAATGAATATACAAGAAAAACTAGAAAAGCGAGAGTTCATGTTGGACACACCAGGGACTTTGAGTCCGACTCCTTAGTGACACCACCAATGCTAATTACAACGTGCATTGCAATTAATTCACAGTGATGAGCGCAAACAGATATGTTATATTGGATCCTTTCATCATTAGAGAAAAAGAGCCCAACATGTTTTCACAAAGACCAACAAATATGCTCGTAAGTTGTAATCTCAAGGATACTTTTTTATAATATTACATTGCGAAACCTCACAAAATGAACATTAATATGATTATTAACGACTATTATTTTGGTTCATTTTTTGTTTTCAAAGGTTTCTTCGTAAATTTTAATATTAGAATAAAACAGAAAGCTCACATAGACCAATCGTATAAGCCTAGGATCCATAAGCAATGTAAATAGAGTTGCAATGTAGCAACAATGTTATTTCGCAAAAAAAGATAGCAATGATATTTAGTGCAAGTTCGTCAATGTAATCAAGATTAGTATATTTAGCTGGTTCATATGATTGTCTGCAACACTGAATGCATGCACACTATATGATGTCCAAGAGACACACAAAAATGACATTAGGATACTGATTTCCCATACAAAAAGTTGAAAGGAAAATAAATTACTTCGCACTGTCCGTGTTTTCTGGTGTGTCCAACATGAAAAATCTATACATGAAATATACAAGAAAAATATACAACATTGATGAACTCGAACGACGGGGGGGGGGGGGGGGGGGAGGGAGGAGAGAGGAGGAGGAGGGAGGAGGAGAACCATGAGCGTCGGCGGCGGGCGACGGGAACAGCGGCGACGGCGGACGACGGGTGGCGGGAGCGGCGACGGTGGCGGACGACGGGGGGTGCGGGGAAATAGTGAATTGGAGTGGAGAGGGGAGTAGGAGGCGCGGCCGGTTGGATAAGGTGGAGAAGATATACGTATCAGTAGCGCTCGTTTAAGGCAAGCGCTACTGCTATTCAACTTATCAATAACGCTTTAGACAAGCGCGCGCTGCTACTAATGCTACCGTCTGTGTATCTCGTTGGGCCTCCTTTAACAGTAGTGCTGGGTATATATCTAGCGCTACTGCTAAGGTTTTAGTAGTAGCGCTTAACCGGATCAACGTTACTGCTAATTAGCAACAACGTTTATGTTTTTCAACGCTATTACTGAGATCCTGCCTATAAGGTTTTTCCTAGTAGTGCCATAGGGCCTACAGGCCCGCAGGCACCAAATCCGGAAACTTTTCTATGCCGCGGATTCCATACTAATCTCAGTATGAGCTCAAACCTCATTTTCATTTTCATTTGAGAAGTCCAATGCCCTCACACTATAGTATCTTTCTTCCCTTCAGCAATCCTGTAAAATTCTTGTCTTTGTTTCCGGAACGCTAACCAAAGAAATGTCATATCTTTTGTATGGGACTATTCAGGTTCTTCAGAATCATTCAGTATTCCACGATACACGACATCTCAATTCTACGATTTATCAGGTTTCAAATTCATGCAATCCAAAAAAAGTCTTAAAATGCAGGATAAAACAATACATAACTGGAAGAACATGTCCTTCTAGCCAAACAGATAAGTGTGAACGTCAATGAAATCTATTGATTAAATTGATAAAATAGTGGTGCGCATAACTTAAAAAATGTTTCATAGACACACGATCACAAGCATGCTAGAAAACCGTAGGAAGCATGGACATGGAAACGGTTGTTGCGCTCTTTGAGGTGCGATGGAAGATGCCAGCCACATCCTATTTAGATGTACCCCGGCAAAATTTCATTAGAGTTGCGTTCATGATTCCTTCGTACGCAACCGAAACCCTACTTCCATGGACGATATTTTCACGCTCCTAAATACATCTCACGGACAAGAACATAGGCTAGCTTGGAGAATTATTGGTGCATTAGCTTGTGTGCTTTGGACAAGTCGAAATAAGCTGGCCATTGACGAATCTATTCCGTCACATCCTGCTAACTATATTTTCAAATGGTCTATGTTTTTTCAGCAGTGGCGGCCTCAAGGGAAGGGAAAGGACCGTGACGCCTATTCTACTCAAGACCAAGCAGCTTCAAGCCATCCAGGAAAGCTTGAGCTAGTATAGATGTGTCCCTAGTCTTGTAGTCTCGCTTGCGCGTCCTCTTTAAGTCGCGTTATGTACCCTGTTTTATCTTCTTACAAGCTCTTATCAAAATTAAGTCAGTTAGGTTTGTAAGACCTTCACGATGTTCCTTGGCCTCGGTTGGCTTCATTAATTTAAAGTCGGGCATTGCTTGTACTTGTTTCTAAAAGAAGTTTTGTACCAGACTTAACCAATATATTACTTGATATGTAGATGCGAGATCAAAGCAATGTAGATGCGAGATCAAAGCAATAGAAACCTTACTAACGGTATATCATGTTAAATCAAGAAATGAAGACGTAAAAAGATATACCACCAAGTATTTTCCAATTGCTAAATTCTCAATCCACCGTTTCAACAATGAAGGCACAATACTGATCATGAAGGCCGAAGTAGTATGTAAGTAATTCCCCATGTCTCCCAATCCCACGATCCAAAACCCATGATTTGCTCTTTGCAGCCCATCCAAAGACCATGCTCTGTCTCTCCTACGTTTCTACTATGAAAGAATGATAGGTCGTAGTATCATGCCGCTCTATGCTATTCCATCCACATTTTATAACATGGGTTCGCTTGAGCTAAATAAACATCGTTCAATGGTTTTTATTTTATTTCTATGAAGCAACAATATTTCAGTAAATGAATGCTGCTGTATTTATTGTTCCTCGTGGCTATGAGCAGGGAGCCAGGGAGCACGTAGGTCCTCTAGGGCCACTTTTATTTTCACGTGTCAAATTTGGTGCTAGTACATATACTCCCTCCTTTCCGGATTATATGGCCTAACTCAAAATCTTCGGATTTCCAGATAACAGGGCTTATCTCGTGGTCTCTTCGTTTGCAGCGCTGCGGTCGCTTCGATCCCCATAAGGCAATTAATACACCGGCTGCAGGTTCTCTCGAGAAGGCCCTTCCTCTCCTCTTTCTAGTTGCATGCATGCACTACACAGGTCCTTTAAATAATCAAAGCATCCATCTCCTTCCATCCAGCCTCCCCTTGACGGGTCCTTTAATGACAGCCTGCTCGATGTCATTAAGTCCACGGCCACGACCGGCGCCGCGATCGGCTGCGCGACCGACTCCACGACGGGCGCCATGGCGGGCACTATCTCCCGATCCGCGTCCACCGTTGCCATGCCCAACACCATGGCCAGCGTCGTGGGAGTCTCCTTGGCCACCTCCACCGCCTAGGCTGCGTCCGTGCCCGGTGAGGCCGAGCGGCTGACCTCGTGCTTGCCCGATCAGACCCGCACCAGCAGACCACCTGGCGGTCATACTGCGTCCTGACAGGCCTAGCCGGCTGGGAACACGGCCTGCAGTGGAGCTACCAACTCCGTCGTCCGCCATGCTGGCGTGTCGAACTTCAGTTTGACAGAAGCCTGCTAGAACAGCGCTGGCGAGCCCGTGAACTCCATGCCCGCTCCCGGCATTACCAAAACTAGCACCTATGCCAACTTCGAACCTCTCATTCCCCTCTGGTGGTGGCTCGTTTAGGTCAATGAGGACCATGGTTTCCAAAAGAAGAAGATGGAGATGTGGGAGAAGAATGATGTGACCAGACTTGCTCTGTCCACCATTTTATACTCCGGTGCATGTACCATTTGCTATGGCGGGACAAGGAGTCATGGCGCCAACGCTGAAAAAACAAAAAATAGCTAATGGCGCTACTCCCATCCGTTGTTTGGCTCCATGCATGTAAAGTTGTAAACTATGGAAGCCAAAATTAAAAGCTGACCCATGCATGCATGTGCCATGCAGATGAGAGAGGGAGAAAAGGATACGCATGCAAGAGTGAAGGCGGGAGAGGTTCTCGGGCAAGAGAAGAATTCAGAGGAAAGGCGGGAGAGAGCGCGCGCATTCTGTAGCGCTAGCGCGCATGCAAGGGATGGAGTTATTGCATTTGGAATCGAAACGGCTTGAGAATAAATACGAGGCGTGCACGGTTTTTCGTGAGAGAAAGCAGTAAGCTAATTGAACACTTTTCGAACAAGCTTAATTTATCTCAACCAATAGACATGTACCTTGGTTGATGGGATTTCAGATATAAGCCCTATAATCCGGAAAGGAGGGAGTAGAGCGTTAGTGCAAGGCACTACATTTATATAGCTTAGGCTGCATCTAGTGATTATATGATGTAAACTGCATGACAAAATACTGTTTAGTATTGGGTTTAAGTATTTGCAAGAAACAATTATGATTAATTATGATTATGAGTTTTAAAATAATAACAATAGCCAGAGGGAACAACTCGCGTTGCCTCCGGGGGGCGCGACTCGGGCGCCCTAGCCGCCGCCGCCCTCGACCTCCCTTCTCCCCTGCTTCCCCGTCGCCGCCGGAGGAGGCCGACGAGTGAAGCTCGCCAAGCGGACGGTGGACGGAGGGCCTTCCTCCCTTCTTCACGAGGGGATCCTCTGGCTGACATGCGACGGCGTCCCTGGGCGTACGGCATGGAGGCAGAGTTGGCGTGCTCAGGCTGCGGCCCGATGGGATCCCGACGGCATTGCGGGGGCTGGCGGCGGCAGATCTGGGGTTCCCCACCCCAGATTGATTCTCCTTCAGGTGGTCGGTCTCGGGCGCCGTCCGGCGGCCCTAAGCGGTGGTGGGCGCGCGCGTTGACTGTCCTCCTTTACAGTTGTGATTGGGGCGGCAGGAGGCGTTGGCGTGCTGCTGGATCTCAACAAGGTGGGGGCGCCATCTCCTTTGTTAGGGATGACAGCCAGATGGTGGGTCCTCGTGGCGTCGCCGGTGGCGGCGGATCTTGGGATCCCGCTCCCGGGGATGTCGCGGGAAGTGGTGGCCCATGTAGGAGAGATGGGTTCTTTGAACAGATCTGGCTGAAAGCTTGCTTTCGGCTACTGCCAAGGCCGGCGATTGGCGGCGCCGTCTACGTCTTTCCCTTCCTGAAGGCATCGCCGAGGAGAAGTTCAAAGGCACTCTCTGCTACCTCTAGGGGAAACCCTAGATCAGTAGATCGGATGACGACGACCCTCTGGTGTCGTTTCCCCTTTGGGGCATCATTCATGGAGGTACACACGGGCTCGAGGGACCATTGGTCGGCATCTACGGTGGAGCGGCGTTCTCTGTGACACATCGACGTCGTGAAGTCTCGGCGGCGAGGCGCAGCAAAGTCTCAACGACGGATGATGAGCGCGCATAGGGAGGAGGCACTGTCTGGCGCCGTGGGGCATCGACGACAGGCCTTGCAAGGTCGATGCGTCACTAACTGTTCTAAAGATGGATTGATGGAAGGCGGCGGCGACGACCTATTAGGGTGCGTCGGACCGGTTTGTGCCCCTGACCCGGTATGTGGATCAATCGGGCCCTCCGGCTTTAGATATTAGGCTAGGTGAGAGGTTTGGGTATGTGGCTCACACTTACTGCACCCCTTCATCACTGGATAAGAGTAGCGACAGATGTTGCCAAGAGGGCGGCTTCAGACATATTATGTATTGCTTTGTAAGATCTTTGTGAATAATTAATAAAGTGGCTGCATGCATCTTCCAAATGCAGAGGTCAGGGTCATCCTCTTTTTCTAAAAAAAAGTGTTCGCTGATATAGATTTTAGTTTCACAACGATGATTAATTAATTATACATGGTGTGTGACGTGTAGCATGATCTTTCCTTGCACAAATCTCTTAAGGACCTCTTTGGACTGTATTAGTTTTGTTGAAATTTGAGAGGATTTGGATCTTACGGATATTTTTCCATGATAGACCATTGAATTATTGGATTGAGATTACCAAATTCATATGAAATCTTTTCCTATTTTCAAAAGGGAGGGATAACCCCTCGCCTCTGCATCAAGCCTTGCACGCAACATTTTATTATATTATTCAACGGAACCTGACAAAACCAGTACATGGGTCAACCCAAAGCCACATATCTAACAACCATGCATAGTCGCTAAACATAGAAGCTTGATGATGTGCCCAGATCTCGCTTCAACACATATCATCTAATATGGTGGCCTAACCAAGCCGCCCACCTGCAAGCCGAGAGCACCAACCAGTCCAGTAGACCCTCTATGCGCACCGCATGCACACGCTCTAGAGTCAGCCGCCGCCATCTTCCAACATCCCACCTTCAAGAGCGATCGACGCCTTCACCTTGTTAGGCAATACTGCCGACAACACCACCAGGACACCAGACAATGCCACTATCTACGCCCATTCAACAACATGCATCCGTCGCCGACGCTCTGTTGCGCCACACCCCCAAGATCCGTCGTCAATGTTGTAGTAGATGAAACACTATGCCGCCTCATCATCCCTCCATCCAACAGCTACTCCAAAGCGATGCCCACATGAGGGGGAAAGACACTGAAGACGCCATCATCGTCGGACCCGAGAGACCCAAATATAGCGTTTACTTCGGAACAGGCTATGGAATGCACGAATAGGATCAAAGATCTTCTAGGAGTTGCCCCAAAGGGGGATGCGACGGGGACTTACCCTTCCCCCAACCTGATGTTGGGTCGTAGGCTTCTGCCCAAAGATCTTGAACCAAGTGTATGAGAGGTCGGAGATCTCCACGATGACACCCCTAGGAGGGAAACCACCCCCGCGGGCACCGCCACCGCCGCCCAGCAACAACCGGTTGCAGTCCGTTGATTCGCTGACCTCCTATGCAGCAACTGCTACCAACGCACAGGAGTCACCAATAATCTTGCCAGCAACTGGCAGGGAGCTTCCCTGACCACTACCTAGCCTCTCGCCACTATCTCAACCGGCAGCACCAACAAACAAATAAGGCCCGCCCAAGCCCATCGGCCCTACAGGCCCGCAGGCACCAGATCTGGAATCTTTTTTCTATGCCTCGCATTCCATAGTAATGTCAATATGAGCTCAAAAATCATTTTATTTTCCTTTGACACTCTAGTATCTCTCTTCCCTTCATCAATCCTCTAAAGTTTTTGGCTTTGTTTCAGGTTCACAAACCAAAGAATTGCATGTCTTTTTACAGGACAATTCCCGTTCTTCGGAATCATTCTGTACTCCACAGTACAGAACATCTCAATTATATGGTTTCTTTGTTCCTCGCTTTTCAAATTCATGCAATCCAAAAAAGGTCTTAAGATGCAGGATAAAACAATACATAACTGATAATACAGGTGTTTCTAGCACCCACAAAACAAATAATACAGGTGTTTCTAGTCAAACAGATTAATGTGAACGTCAATTGAAACTATCGACAAAATTTCTAAAACAGTGGTGCACATAACTTCAAAAATGTTTCATAGTTGGATGTCGGAACACAAGATCACAAGCATGTTCGACAAAACTATAGGAAGCATGGTCCGGAAACGGTTATTGTGCTCTTTGCAGTGCGCCGGAAGATGCCAAAACCATTCTATTTCGTTATGCCCTGGACAAATTTCATCACTTCTGCTTTTGTACACCCTCTAAACACAAGAACGGTTCAGATTAGCCGATACCTCTTCATAACTAGGGGCATGATCGGCATATTAAAAAAAAATCCTCCCGTCTGTCCGAGCTAATACGTACTACACAATATTTTGTTTGCAGTGCACATCATATAATCACTAGCTGCAGCCTAAGCTATATAAATGTAGTGCCTTGCACTAACGCTCTATATGGACTAGCACCAAATTTGACAGGAGAAAATAAAAGTGGCCCTAGAGGAGCTACGTGTGCTCCCTGGCTCCCTGCTCATAGCCACGAGGCATAATAAATACAGCAGCATTCATTTACTGAAATATTGTAGCTTCATAGAAATAAAGTAAAAACTGTCGAATGATGTTTATCTACCTCCAGTGAACCCATGTTATAAAATGTGGATGCAGTAGCATAGAGCAGCATGATACTACGACCTGTCATAGGAGAGACAAAGCATGTTCATTGGATGGGCTGCAAAGAGCAACTCGTGGGATTGGGAGACATGGGGAAGTACTTGCATACAATCTCGGACTGCTCATCTTCTACTTTGTCGTTGTTGTCATGAGCTAGTCGAAGAACATCAACGACGTGGCGTTCACCTGGAGGAGTCCTACGGATGTGTGCTTATTTGTCTGTAGGGTACCGGGGTGAACCAAAAAAAAAGAGCATGGTACAGAAACAGCCATGCTTAGCTTGACCCTCCTAGGAAGTGCTCGCCTTTCGCATAAGACGACAGCCATCCAATCCAAGAGTGCCACATCAGGCTTCACGGACACAAGTGATCCTCCGTTTTCTCATCACATGTAGGTGTAGCGTCCTTCGTACCAGGAACAGTCCAACATCCGTGGACGACGACAAACATGCTTGCTGGTATGAGAATGCAACAACTTGAGCCGGAGTTGCCCCATGACCCCAACGACGGCAAGCCAACAGGCGAGATGGTCATTCCAGAAAACGTAGACGACGCTGTACCCAATCTGCTTTGATGGCCGATAAAAATTTATAAACTCTGGTCAGTATTGCGTCTTCATTGTTGAAATGGGGGACTGAGAATTGAGAAACTGGACAATATTTAATTGTATTTTTTGTACGTCTTTATTTGTTGATTCAACATGATATATAACAAGTAGGTTTTCTATCGCTTTGATCTCGCATCCATATCTCTACTGTTAAAGGGGGATCTGCTGTCGTGATGGTTCAACCACCAAGCATCCTTCCTACGACAACCAGCATCCCTTTCCTATCGTAAGCGATGGGCCACTTTCCAGGATAGCCTCGCTCCCGTCCTGTGATCCCACTTTTCCTGTGAGATAAAAAAGAAAAGTGAAAAAGGCCATGAAATAAATAACGGGCCACGACCAGAATTCACGTCCCACGCCCCCCATCTTCCGACAACCTCCTTGCTCCTCCCAATCCCAGATCTCTTCCGAGAAAGGAGCTCACGATTTGTCCACCGTCGAAGATGTTCCGAGCAATGCGCATCCTTCTCAGGTACTCCCTCCGTCCGGGTTTATTAGGCCCCCCAACTAGATTACAGGTACCAAGACTACATCATTAATGTCTTAGAATAAGCGCCTACTTCTTTGATTTCCCATGCATGATTTATTGCTAATGTAAATTTCCCTTGACCCGCATGCAATCCATGCTCAGCTCAGGCGCGCGCTGCTACTTTTTGGCAAGCTGGAACACTGCATGTCGCATGCATGCCCCCAATCGATGAAGGATTAGAAGCGCATGCATTGGCTGGCTGCAAGAGCAAGCTCGCGCCATTTTTTGCCAGCTCGCGCCATATTGCTTTGCAGAGCAAGCTCGCGCCATTTTTTTGCCAGCTCGCGCCATGTTGCTTTGCAAAGCAGGTTCACACCATTTTTTTGATTATTAGCTTGCCCCATGTACACTTCGCGCCATCATTGAAAGTTTGAAAAAGAACTTGGTGTCTCCATTATAAATACAGGCATGGTCTAAGCATCCTCCAACTGCAAAGTCATTGAGCTATGCTTACTTTCGATCTTAATATACCACCCGAGCTACAAGTCCATGACAAAGGAGAAGGAAGCAACGGCCGCAGGCAAGGCCGGCTAGGCGTAGGTCATGCCGGCTGCGGGCGAGGACAAGTTGCTGTTCGCCACATAGGCAGCTCGTCCGGTGCTGAACGCCATCTTCGTTTTGGCTGGCGCCATAGTCGTGGGTTCGCCGAGCATGAGGACAGCGGCGCGTACGGCGCACATGACGACGGCGCTTTCGTTTCTCACGACGGCGGCGCGTACGGCGCACACGACGACGACGCTTTGGGCGCTCACGACGGAGGCGCTTTCGTTTCTCGCGACGGCGGCGCGTACAGCGCACACGACGGCGGCGCGTACGGCGCACACGACGACGACGCTTTCGGCGCTCACGACGGAGGCGCTTTCGTTTCTCACGACGGCGGCGTGTACGGTGCACACGGCGACGACGCTGGCGCTTTCGTTTCTCACGACGGCGACGCGTACGGCGCACACGATGATGACGGCCACGACACGGACCAGCAGGACGAGGAAGACGGCCACGGAACGGACCAGAACGCCGAAGATCATGAGAACAACAACATCATCGATCTAAGTAGGTTTGCTTACTTTGTTCGCCAAATATCAAACTGCGTGTTGTTTAACAAAATTCTAATCTTATGTTTGTTGTCAGATGTGATGGCCAATAGGAGGAGAAGGACATTTCATACTGATGACGATAAGCGTTTACTGTACACGGCCATTTTGGAGATAAATGGCCGTGGTCCGTTGAAACGTGGGGTGACAAAGAAAATATCAGCTAAACATAAAGTGCCGGTTAGGGTTCTTCGACGGATATGGGACAATGGTAGGAGAGGTGGTGGTGTGAATGCGGTTATCAACAAGAGGGCGGGCAGAGTTGATAGAAAGCGTGTTACATTGGACTCAGATGCTTTAGCTGCTGTCCCTCCAAATAATCGAACAACAATTAGAGATGTTGCCGGTGCATTGAACATGGCGAAGACCACCGTTCACAGGCTTTTGAAGGAACATGAGCTACGCAAACACACCAATGAACTCAAGCCTATGCTAACGGAAGAAAACAAGAAAGCTCGTGTCACGTATTGCATTTCAAACCTAGAACCTGCTAGTATGACGGAGAACCCTGTCTTCAAGGATTCGTTCAATGTGGTCCATATTGATGAAAAGTGGTTTTATCGTACAAGGAAAACCCAAGGGGTTTATTTGGGCATCAACGAGCCGAATCCCGTGAGGCACACCAAAAACAAGGGACACATCGAGAAGATCATGTTTCTTGCTGCTGTTGCTAGGCCAAGATATGATATGCAAGGCAATTGTACTTTTGATGGTAAAATTGGAATTTGGCCCTATGTTGAGTGGAAACCGGCGCAGAGGAGAAGCCCAAACAGGCCTAGAGGAACTTTGGAGCTCAAGCCATGCGATAGAGTCGGCATGGAGAAGAGCCGGAAATACTTGATCACAAAGGTGTTGCCGGCAATCAAGGAGAAGTGGCCGCAAGAGGATCGATGCAAGCCTATTTTCATCCAACAGGACAATGCCAAGACACATGTCCGACCAGATGATCCGGCGGTATGTGCGGCGGCTACTCAAGATGGTTGGGACATTAGGGTTGTGATGCAACCACCTAATTCTCCAGACACTAACGCTTTAGATCTTGGCGTTTTCAACTCTCTTCAGTCCGCGTTTGAGAAAAAGATGCCAAAGAATCTTCAAGAAATTCTTCAAAAAGTGGATGAGACCTGGAATGAACATGATGCAGACAAGTCCAACCGTGTGTTCCTTAGCCACCAAGCCGTAATGCGGGAAATAATAAAACACAAGGGTTCCATAGACTATGATCTTCCTCACCTTAAGAAGAAGTCTTTTGGAAGGGGCAAACTACCACGTAGGCTACCTTGTGAGCCCGAATTTGTAGTCGCGGCACTAGAATATGTAGCCTGAATTTGTAATGCAATGATGTCCTTTTGTTATCTTAAACTGCATGCATGCATGCATGACTTTTACTCAGAACTAAATACTTGAAACGAGCAACATCCCATCGTTAAACCTAGAACACCAACAAAATGAAAAACATACAAACTCTTATGCAAATTCTCGTCCCATTCTTTTTCAGAGCAGCTCTACTATTCATTTTCTTTTTTCTTTCTCGCGGTTCCTTCTATCCATATACCTCATCATCGAAGCGAATGAACCTACCAATGGAGGCGGTATTGTTACTTCATCTTCCAGCATTTCTAACCATACACGAGTGCGGCCAATTGTAGTACTCCTCGGCACGACGAATCCCTCCTCCCTGCCGAGCACACCAGGTCGCTGGTTCACCAATGCCGTGGCGTTCTCGACAAGCGCCGTGACATTGTCTATCAGAGCCTCCACCTGGTCCAGCAGCGCCCCGAGGTCTGGACCCTCTTGGGCAAGTGCGAGGATGCCCTGCGCGACGTCGAGCACGTCGTGGGCGTGCGCGAGGATGTCATGGCCGGCGTCCAGCATGTCGTGGGTAGAGCAAATATTGCTTTTGGCTCCCGAGCTCACTGGAGGCCTTTAAATTCAAACTTCAAATTCAATGAAAATTTGTATTTTAATGTTTCAAAAAATTCTGAAAAAAACATAGATAAATGACGGTATAATACACAAGTGTGTAAATTTTCAGAACAAAATACGTTGAAATGAGGGCTGTGCAAAAAAGACAAATCTGAGGCTGTTTAACACATGTTACTATTCATCATTTCAGACCATGAATTTGTCTTTTTTGTACAGGTCACGTTTTAAAGTATTTTGACCTGAAATTTTACACACATGTCGGTTACATCCTTACATACATGCATATTTGTTTTCAGAATTTTTTGAGCCATAAAATTTGAATTTGAATTTTTCAAAAATAAAGGCCTCCATGGCTCCCGGGAGCCAAAACGTCATTCTCGTTTAAGTATGGGAAACACTTATCTATAGTCTGGTAACAAGACAACACGAGACCACACCATATCCGTGGATTTCAGTTCAATCCCATGGTGGAGACATAAAACACTAGCCCTTGTGTTTATAATATAATAAATGTTAATTCTTATCAGCCGGTGCTAACCACCGTATGTCACGCATGCATGATTATATATCCTTTATGTTTCTCGTCTGATCCGTCTCTCTCCCGTTCCCACCCTCGTTTTTCCACATGCATCTCCATCTAAGCTCGCCATCGACATTGTCGCCTTTACTCTTCGCCCAGATTCAACCTGCTGCACACCATGCTTCATTTCCACCTCGTTGCCAGCCACACTATCCACCGCACGGCCCAGGTCCAAATCGAAACCCATGTGTGATCTGCTCCATGATATGACCCCAGCAACCTCGTCGGCACGACATCCCTGCATGAGGTGTTTGTGCCCGTCAATCCGTCATCTACACCGCTGCATCACCAGGTTGCATGGAGGTTGTAGGGTGTGCCCACCATCTCCACCACCCCTCGACTAGTGAACTAGCAGTTGTCTCTGATACTTTTGTTCTTTAATTTGAATACAATTTTACTATGATTGATGGTAATTTGTTTCAATTGATTCCATGTTTTTATCATGCTCTGCCTCATTTTTATGTGTGCAAAAAAATAGAACTGGTCAATTTGGATAGAATTAGTTTGCATATCACAATGTTGCACTTGCATGTTGGCAATAACTATTGTCAATTTCTAGTTTCTGTTGTTATGCTTCCATTGGGCATGACTTATGTTCAGGTAGAATGAAATTGATGCTTCGAGATATCCTTGCTTCCTAGTCTGCTGTACGTTTCTTCAGTTTAGATAATTTACCGCAATGTAACCATGCTTCAAAATATTTATTCTCAAGGATCCAACCTTTCAATACATGTATTTTGAACCTTCTTTCTAGTACTAGTTGTTGCTTCCCATTGTCAATTGTTATTCATCATGCCTAAAGTTTTTATGCTTCTAAGATGCTTAATGGTCTGCCAATTATCCATGCTTCATAAACATCATATATGTGCATCGACGACATTCCAGTTTGTTTGCATCGATGGAAGAAATTGGTTTTTATTAGACCACAAAATTATTGATTCACAGATACACACCGTACATGTTGTGACTGCTAGTTTCTAGTTAGAATATTCTATGCTTCTTCTAGGTATGAGTTATGTTGACATAACAAATAATGGATGCTTCCTAATGTCCATGCTTCCTAACCTTACTATATGTTTTATTCAGCCGAGATACTTTACATCAATAGAAACATGCTTCTACTTTTTATATATGTTTTCTTACATTGTCAAGAGAATTGTTTGCATTTAAAAACTATCAGCATGCTTCATATATTTTATATATTTGGTGATGTATGCTTCAAGCACTTGGGCGCCACCAGAGACATATATGGAAGCGACCGAAGCATGCACCTAGAAGTGCGATGATACCCTGACCTCCCCTACAATGAAGACGACCACACTCGAAGAGAAGCAAGTCTACAATCTGTAGGAAACATATGGCATTAACTTAGAAGCAGTGTACATACTACTGGGGACTGGGAAGAAAATAACTTTGTATCATGACTTGAACTTAGTATATGAACAAATGAAGCAGGAAACAAACTTCTGTCCTGTTGGAGACAAATAGTTTTTACCATGGAAACACTTGGCATTTGATGGAAGCAAAGTTTTCCTTGTGTTGGAAAAAAATTACTTATATGACTTTTTCACATGGAAGCAAATTGCTTTCACGCAATTTTTTGTTACATCAAAATAATATTAGATTGCGATAGCAACAAATTATCTCATCGGTGGAAGCAAAATTTTGTTTCACTGAAAACAAGATAAAATGTTACACATGATACATTTTTAATTACATCAAAGGAAATTTGTAGTGCACTAGCAGCAAATTTTACTAGTATTTAGAAAAAATGGTGAATAAATTTCCCCAAAAAACCCGGTATACGAAGCATCATCCATTGTGTATGAATCAACTCAATCCATAGTAAACCCCAAAAATTTGTCGACAACACATAGTTTTACTGTGTTGGAAACTACCAATTCATTTATCTTTAATCAATTTCTGTCTAAAAAATGGAAGCAAATTATTATAAACATGGAAACATAGTTTGTTGCAATGGAAGAAAAACCAATATTACATTTCAAATAATTTCTCCTACCTCCCCCTGAAAACAAAAAATCTCCTACCCAGTTATCCATGTTACAAAGGAAAATAAAATAACATAAGAAGGATGGACATGAATGGAGGATAAAGTGTATGGTGGATCACACGTGATTGACGGAAGCACATCGGACATTCATCAAGCATTTGATCGGACGGCCTACCAATAGTCTGATAAAAGCAAAAAAATCTGTAGTCTGATGACTAGTGGTGCCCTTTAAGTATTTGCAAGAAACAATGATGCTAATTAGACACAAGTGTTAGCTGATATAGATTTTAGTTGCACAACGATGATTAATAAATTAGACACGATGTGACGTGTAGCACGATATTTCCTTGCACAAATCTCTTACGGTCCTCTTTGGATTGTATTGTTTTTGTATAAATTTGAGAGGATTTGAATCTTAAGGATATTTTTCAATGATAGACCATTGAATTATAGGATGGAGGTTACCAAATTCATGTGGAATCGTTTCCTATACATCAAATTCCATAGTAATCTCAATATGAGATCAAACCTCATTTTAATTTTCCTTTGACAAGTCCAATGCACTTAAAATCTATCTCTCTTCCCTTCGTTATCCTCTACAACTCTTGTGTTTGTTTTCTGTTCACCAACCAAAGAATTCCTATTCCTCTCAATTCTATGGTTATCTGATTCCTAGGTTTTCAGATTCATGCAATCCAATCCAAAGAAAAAGCTCTAAGATGCATGGATAAAACAACTCGCGGAACAGGTCCTTCTAGTCAAACCACTGGAAAAAAAATAGCGTGCTGTAACGTTCTGAGCAATGCCTCACTAAATAAATTAATCTACAATGTCTTACTAATAGCACACTATAATGCAGTCACATGCTAATAGCGTATTTTAAATTTGCCACTATGTTGCTATAGCATGTTATTTTTTTCATTGAGACAAACAAGTTAGTGTGAATGTCAAGATGCTTGATCATGGTCAGATCAAAACTATCGATAAAATTGCCTAAATAGCGCTGCCCATTACTTAAAAGAAGGTTCTTAGTCGAAAGTTGGAACATAGAATCACAAGCAATGTTAAACAAACAGGAGCGCACTCCACCGCGCACTACACCCCTCTTCACGTCACACACTAGAGGGTGAATACATACATGATCATTGCAGAGCTCCCTGGCAGCATTTTTTATTTTCTTTTGCAAATGCCCTGGCAGAAAAATCAATTCCATTCCAGCATTTGCAGCAGCTTTTTTTTTGCGGGGTAGGCAATTGTAGCAGTTTACCATACTATATATATCGATAAAATTGCATGGGCACATAGTCGAGTATATATGTAGCCATATTTTATTTTATATACGTTGACGAGATACATACAACAATTTTCTGCCCTATTTCATGTAGTCGGGTATATACGTGTGCATACACATTGGGTATATTGCTTTACTTTTAATTACACTAGGTATATAGTAGGATATTTAGTCGGGCTAATATTTTAGCCATATCTTACGTAGCCTGATATATACGTTGCTATATTTTACATAGCCAGTTACATATGTAACCATATTTTATAAATAAAATTCACATCAAGGTACACACTATTTGTTTGTGGGTATTTGAATATAGTCACCTAAAAATATATAAGACTGCGTTTATGGGTATCTAAAGTCTAGAATAAATTACTGGATATACACGTATCTAAGTACGAGTGTTTAGATTATTTTTAATGAAACTACAGTATAATTATTTATTGAGGAAAGAAGTCATTTATGAGGCGGTCAATACTATGCTTTCGTTTTGGTAACCCATGTGCAATCAATGGCCGTGAGTAATAGTGCATGCAAGCAAAAAATAGAAAGTAATTATTTACAAGGCACTAGTGATTATTTATATGGAGAAAATACACTAACGGGTAGAATCTAAACAAGGTGCCCTATATATATATATATAGTACTCCGGCACGGAAATAGGTCTCACGATGAGGCTCCCTCCCAACCCTCCCAACCCTAGCCGCCGCCCGACCTCACTTCCTCCCCCTCCCTTCCTCGTCGGCGCGTCAGGCAGCCGTCGGACAACCCCGGGGTATCAAGGATCGTGGCGGCGGGGCCTTGGCTGCCCTGCCTCTGCAAGGGGAATCCCGGATCTGGAGTGGTGGCTCCATGGGCGAGACACGACAAGCTAGCAGCCGTGCGGTCGTGGATCTGGCGTCCCGGCCGCGTGGACGGCGGGATCCGATGCGTTGCCGAGCGGAGGGAGCTTCCACGGTGGACGGTGCGCGTGATCTGGCGCATCCCCTCCTCCCCTGTTAGGCGTCCGGGCTAGCCTGATCGGCCCGCGCTTCCTTGGGTCGCTGGTTCTGTACAGGAGGCGCTGTTGGTGGCGGGAATTTAGTTCGAGCGAAATCCCTGGCCAACCATGGCCGGCCGCGTCGACGGCTACACCTGAGGCGCCATTCCCCTCCTTGGAGGTGTCGGTATGGACTGATCCCCTCACTTCCCCTCCCCCTAGCTCTCCCGGGCGAAAGCCCTAACTTTGTTGGGCGCCGGCGGCGCTCACGGCGTCGTTCCCTTCTTGAAGGCGCCGCTTTGGGAACCTTGGGGCTGGGTGGCGCTTGTGGGTGGTGGACGACGGCGGTGGTGCGGCCCTATCCTAGCATGGATCTGCGTCCGCTGCTTGGAGATGGACTCGCGTAGGTGGAGGTCGTCGTTTGGCGTCATGGTGGCGTCGATGGCGTAGGCACCTGCCAAGGCTGGCACCTCAATCTGCTCTGAAGATGAACCGTGAAAGATGGTGGCGGCGACACATTTGAGTGCGTCAGACCGGTTTGTGCTCTGGACCCGGTATGTGGCTCGGTCAGGACCTCCGGTTTTAGATGTTAGGCTTAGGTGAGAGGTCTGGGTATTTGGCCTAGCTTACACCCCTTCATCATATGGAAATGAGTAGCGACAGATGTTGTCAAAATGGTGGATTCAGGCATATTGTTGTACTATTTTGTAAGGTCTTCGAAAATAATCAATAAAATGGTCGCATGCATCTTTCAGATGCAGAGATCAAGGGTCATCCTCCTTTTCTAAAAAAACAGTACTCTGGCACTGGGAGACTTGATACTCAAGGGTGGATACATACATGTTCCAAGTTTTTGTTTCGCCATCTTGACATTTTGCTCCTATACTATTAATAATATAAAGACTCGCACAGGCTTTGTTCTTTTAATACACAACAATTGTACCAAGTGATCAAAATGTGCAGATGAAACTGGCAACAATACGACCCGCTTCAGATCAAAAGAGTATAGATATGTACATGCACAAAATATGCTGCCCTGCGAGCTACCTCCTACAGAGTTATTACCCTATGAAGTGAAGAGTCTTGATTGAGTAGCAACACCTAACCTCTCAATGCACTAGCAAGATACACCACACTTTATTTCCTTCATCAGAATATTGGGTTACAACGTTTCATTAGTCACCTACGCCTCTGGGATGGTTTCCATGTGTCTTCATCGAGGATGCAACTTTAGTCAGCACATATAGTATGATACACCATATCTCGCTTCACAAGTATTTCAAGACCAGAATCTCGTGCTCGGGTTCCCCAAGGACTGACAATGTAAGCCTATAAAGATACGGCACCGAACCATCCTCGAAGCACACCATGTCAATGGTCTCCAGGTTGTCAATAACCAATAGCTCGACTTCAAAAAAAAAATTAGCCCGTCGGAACATGATTTGTGATGCAGCTTGAGGCAGAGCAGACTTGGCAGGTCTCCAAGCATGTCTATGACACTGGCATGCAGCCCGTTGTGGCAAAGACTAAACGTTGAGACGTCTCTAAGTGATGCTGCCAAAAAGGCAAGCGCTCCAGATTGCCTGTCAGGCCAAAGCTGGTGACTAAGAGAGGAAGTGACTCCACCGAAGATAGCATTTCTTCATCGGAGGTGGTCGGCCAGCTGACTGTGCATGGAGTGGGGACGGGCATCTGCTGGTGAAATCCGTGATCCGACTTCGGTCATGGCGACGGCGCCTACGCGTCGTTACCTTTTTGAAGGTGTCACCTTTGCAGTCTCCGTCTTTCCACTCGCAGTTCAGTCAGTGTCGGGCTGCTTTGGCACCGTGGTGGTGCTTCGGCCGTTCAGGCGGCGGCGGCTGGATCCTTTGATCTAGTCTCCGAACAGATCTGGGTGAAAACCTGCTCTTGGCTAGATGCCAAGGCCGGCGCTGGCGACGCTCTACGGCGTCGTTTCCTTCTTGAAGGCATCGTAGAGGAGAAATTCTAGACCACTATCTGCTACCTCCCGGGGAAACCCTAGATCGATAGATCAGAAGACGGCGGCGCGCTTGTGTTGTTTCCCCCTTGGGGGCGTCATTCTTGGAGGTGTACGCGGGTTCGGGGGACCAGTGGATGTTTTCTTCGATGGAGCGGTGCTTCATCCTACACATTGAAGGTGACGGATCTCGATGGCGTGACGCCCTGGTGATTAGGCGTCTGATGTGCGAGGATGGACTCACACAGGAGGGCGACGCTGTCTAGCATCATGGTGGCGTCGACGGCAGCTAGACCGGGCAAGGTGGATGCGTCAGTACAGTTCTGAAGATGGATTGATGGCAGGTGGCGACGGCGACCTCTGAGTGTGCGCCGGACCGGTGGGTGCCCCATACCCGACAGGTGGCTTGGTTGGGGCATCAGGTCTTAGATGTTAGGTTTGGCTGCGAGATCTGTTTGGTGTTAGGCCCAGACTATCAACATCCCTTCATCAACTGTATAGAAGTACCGACATATGTTGTCTAGACGGTGACTTCAGTCTTAGTGATGTATTACTTTGTAAGGTCTTTGTGAATAATTAATAAAATGGCTGCATGCGTCGCTCAGATGTAGAGGCCGGGGGTCTTCCTCCTTTTCTAAAAAAATCTAATGTTTCCATGGAAAGTTAGTGCACAGAGCCCGACAGATTGCTTAACGATTCCAGACAAGGTTTCCAGTTTTTATTGAAAAAGAGTTTTCCCCGCTTTGTATACAATGCAACCAATCGATATAGCCAGCGATAGATGTTGGGGCAGACATCACAATCCTGCCCATAAAAAGGCTAAAAGAAAAATAAGAGAAAGAATACGAGCAGCACTGATAAACGAAAGTTGTAGTTTTCGATAACTATTGCGCCCACCGAATAATTCCACCACACTTCAGTGCCATTGGATTGCCGCGTGCCAAGCAACACCTTCAAGAAGGACTGCGACGACGACGACGATGGTGCCAGGACAAGTCCCAGGATTTCTCCCGGCACACGGAGGAAAGCGGGGGAGAGGTACATCTGACGCCTTTCAGGAAGGGAGAGGGCACCCGCAGGCGTCACCGCATCGGTGTCGGTCAGATCCGACAGAGATTTCTTCCGACCCCTCGCACCCACCGTCCGGAACCAATCCTTAGCTTCACCATGCCAACCACCCACCAACATGCGCCATCACAGTCACGCAGACACCACCGTCGTCTCACTGCAGCAAACACAGCGAGACCGGCTGAACTGAGACACAGCCACCGTAGACGGGGACCGGCAGTACCACAGCCGCGTGGGAGGGGACAACCTCGACCGACACAACGGTTTCACCCTAGACAAAAAGTCAGGCAACTGTTGGATAATGCCTTCAACGAAGGAAGGACAAGTAAGACCGCCTCATTACTTGAAGATCACCACCAAAATCATAATCACCTCTCCCAGCGCCGCCAAGCATAAGAAGAAGTCCAATGCCCCGATGGCTGAGATAGGCACGTGTGCATCATAGACCCAAAATCTGGAATCTATGATCCTATGCATTCTTTGTGCACTATTCTTTTTTTTTAGGGTCTTTGTGCACTATTCTTGCATGAACATCGTCATGCAAGGAACAACCACGTTCGTACAAAACGTGCAGCCAAACAAAGCCTATAGTCACAACCACGAAGGATATCTTGGTTCCCAAAGTCACTGGGCCCAAATTCATTACCGAGCCGACCCAGATCAACTGCATGAGGCACTGTGAAACATGATTAAACCCATGCATCAAACATTGTTTAATCGCTAGATCTACCATCTAAAGCACCGATGCATCGGGTCAAGCACTCCAACGCTTTACATCGACCTGGGCAACACAACGCACCTACAAGGCTGCAACTATCTACAACGTGTCTCACTGACCTGACCGCGCTGCCACCAGTGCCTGTTACCAAACCGAGAAGGACACTCGCACGGAGACACAATTCTAAAACTGAACTGGACTACACAGAAAAATCCAAAGCGAGAGAAGCACCCACACCCAGCGGGCCGCCTCAGAGATTCATTGATCTGCATGATCCGCCTTTCAACCACCGCTCCAACAGATGAAGGAGGAAAGTGTTGGTTTTTGAACGTGTGTATGCAGCCGTATAGGCGTGCCTACGCGATTCTTGCTTGGACCGGCTATTTGACGGAACCTGCGTAACTAGCAATAGGAATAAAACTGATCGATGGATTTGATGGCTAAAGGCCCGTGTCGAGCCTTTGCCGGGCCTTTAGCTTTGTATTGTTTTTTGTTTTTTTGGTCTGGTGTTACAAGCACCACCCCTAGGATGCCTTTTATACACATCCACAAAGGACTATGAAAATAGACTAGGACTAGGAATCCTAATACTATTAGGTCTTGATTTGGCTTTCTTTCCTAATCCTAGAAGGAACAACATGATTAACTTCTACAAAAGGTCTCCCACTGGCGCCATTTGCCATACCGGATTTGCCCGCCAGCGACCACTGCCGACCCCTATCGTCTGCTCGGAGCGATCGTGGTGCGAGGCGAGTTTTATATTTTCCCTATTTGAGTGTTGCCTAGACTGTGCAAACTCTCTTGTCAACCTTGGAAGGCAGAGAATAGTTTACTTCAGCAACACAGTTCTGTAAACTATATTTGTGACATACTAAGCATTATATTCCTGATGTCTCCTACTCTCAAACTAGTCTCTCTTAGTTTTTTCTTGCATTGATTTTGCTAAAAGCGGGTATAAAGGGCAGGTGCTGAAACTCGGTGACTTATGAAGACTCGTGAAAGTAGGGAGAGAACACCCTTCACCGATGGTCACATTTATATAGATTATTAGCCACACATCCTCCAATGAATAGCTATACTACATGACGGTTGTTAGAGACATTTATATTGGCACCGGGAAATTCTGCACAAAATTTCTTCATAAATATAGAAGTCTCAAAGCCCAGATGATCTTATGATAAAACAAGCAGGGTCCGGCCTTTTTTCCGGGTAAATTAGCAGGGTCTCAAAGCTCAGAGAGATTTTTTGGGGGTGAAACTGGTTACGAATTACAGAGCACCGCACAGATTTCTTTGACCCTCTTCTATTCAAGTTGACCGTGAACCTTTTCTACAAAATCCCTTGGAGATGCAACAACGTGTAAGAAAATAATTCACTTATGAATTGTACATCAAAAACACGATCATGCAAAAGTATAGTTCTTGTTTCTATGGGTTGCACTACACATAACTGTTCACACACGCACATGTGACCGTGTATGCTCGACGCGTCTGGGGTGATACACCACAATTCACGTCGAAGGAGATCCGTCCAGGAACATGGTATGCAAGGCATATGGTGAGCGCTTTTGTAGACCCGAAGCCCCGCTCGCCCCGGAGGAAACTGGTCAGGGTTTGCGGCAGCTATGGGCTGTTGCGGGTCGATTTGCTCCCCCTAGAGCCTCGTGGATCCGCAGCCCTTCGGCATGGATGACTAGCGAAGAATGGGAAGCATGATACAAGGGTAAGAGATAAAGATAGATGAACACAAAAAGTATGATACATTAATTTGTTCGATTGGTGGTGTTCAATCGGTGTCATCTTTTATATATTTATGAGCCGGTTGAACTTCCCGTACAATCAAAGAAATCATCTTGGCTTCTTTACAAGAAAATTACACCAATTCATATTATAAAAGTTCCACTTCTTGTTAAACTCAGATTTGACTCCGATTTGTCCCATACTTTCGTCATGCTTCTTGTGTAGGCCGTAGAAAATCGCATATTAACTCCGATGGAGTCCAGCAACAAACTTTTTTGCCTCAACAAGACGAATATTCCAGTGCGGGTCACTTCTTCATCTAAGGCTGTCTTAATGGCTCTACGGGCCCATCTTTATCTTCACTAGGTCATTGATGGCGCGCGTTGCTGCGCCCGTCTATTTTGAATGTTGTATCATAGTGTTAGAAATGAATGTAAACCTAGAGTCCAATTTTAAGAATGAAGTGAAAAGAATCAAGGAAGAATGAACTGAAAAGAGCAAAGTAAAACATGTCTTCCACCACCTTCGGAGCAAAGTAAAGACATTGCGCCGTCAATTTTTCTACTTGCGAGGCGCAAGCGAGGGTTGGTTATGAACGAACTTCGGGGCAACCGATGGATCCGATCACTGAGGAATATTACCACCACCTTACAGATTAGAGAATATATCACTCTTTGGTCCTTGCTGCAGGACATCCAGCTTGACCCTGTTGTTGATGATACCATTTTGTGGACTGCTTCCTCTTCGGGTTTGTACTCGGCCTCCTCCGCTTACCAGCTCCAATTTGCTGGTGCCACAATCCCTTTCTTGGCAACGAAGGTTTGGGGCACAAAGGCTGAGCCAAAATGCAAGCTGTTCATGTGGCTCCTCCTGCACCGTAAGGCCCTTACTGTAGATCGTTTGGACATCCGAGGTTGGCCTCATGACGAGGTTTGCAAGCTGTGTCTCACTGGATATGAAACAAATGAGCACCTCGCACTGGAGTGTTTTTTTTCCGTGGGGTCTGGGGCATTGTCACCACTTGGTTATCTATCCCCCATGGAGCGGCACCTATTTTCTCCACCTTAGAGGAGTGGTGGAATGCCAATACACAAGGGTGTGACGCGGCTGCTCGCATGAGGTTCGGTCATGCGACTACCTACGTACTCTGGAATGTTTGGAAGGAGCGAAACAGGCGAATATTCAATGATGCCTCGCGTTCGGTGCTCGATGTTGCCTATCTAGTCATGGAAGACTTGAACCAAGTGCGTTGGGCATTCGCGCTCACTTCGTAGTTTCATTTTTGTTGGATTTATAATGTAAATCTTGGGCTAGTTTGTAAGCTTGTATGTAACTCTTGTACATTGTTTTTTCCCTTGTTTTCCTTCTATATGAAATGGGCAGAGCGCCTGCCTTTCACGCCAAAAAAAAACATGTCTTCCAAATTTGTGTAGAAACTTTGTACGGCTATTGAGGAAGAACGAAGTGAAAAATAATAATCAATGGACCAATGTAATGATATAGAAAAATGCACAAAAAGTACAACAAATAATGATCTAAGATAGGACACAAATTTATTGAAGTCCAAATCTAAAATGTAATGCAAGAGAAAAAAAACAAAGGCTAGACAAAGAATGTGATATATAAAATGCACAAAAAGTACCAGAAATAATGATCTAAGATGCGTGTAGCAAATGTACAGAAGTTTAAATCTGAAATGCAGTGCAAGAGAAGAAGAAACAAAGACTTGACAAAGAATGGCCAGAGAAACTTCTTAAGTGTAAAGTCCAGATCTGAAATCTGAAGGTGTAAGTATTTCTCCATGCACCATACAAAAGTACCAAACACGAAGAAACAAAGGCGTAAGTATTTCTCCATGTCTCAAATTATGATCTAGTACACTTCATTTAGAAACTAAATGGAAACGACAAAAATAGTTGAATGCCAATAAATGGAAGCATGTACCAGAAGCAAAGGTTGCTATTCCCATTCTGAATCAATTGCAGTTTGTGTCTCTTGAGAAACATGCATTTTTCTAATAAAAGGACACACCAGCAAGAAATGTTTTAGCATAACAATATTCAGTTCTTGATCCCGCTTTCCACTGCATCAACAAAAAATGGGATCAGAAAATATACATCGTTGTAGTGGCAAAAAAAACATTGTGTTATAGCATCTCAAGGAAAAATAAGCATCATTTAAGGATGCATGCAAATATGCCAGAGCAGAAAGAATATAAGGAATCAGTTGATACAATTCAGGAAACAAAGGCTATAAGAATCAAGTGTCATCTAGCTTCAAGATTGTGAGACTATTTACATCCTAAGTCACATGAACGTGATATGTCTAGATGTAAAGAGTCTTGTCTTGAACAACATTGTACAGACTCCGCAGTTTATAATTCTTATGGACTATAAAAATTAATTAAATTTGAATTAGCAAGTCACAATCAAATTCCAAATTAACTGCTTGATCAACTGTAACAGTATAAGGCTGAACTATTTGCCTTTGTGACACTTCACTTTCATAAACACAAGTCAAACCTCTTCACTTTGTTTTTGTACAAACTGGGAACTGCCATTTTTTACTGTTTTTTTATTAACATCAGTGCATGTGCATCTATTCTTTTTCACTTCACTCTCCCTAGATGCCCACTTCCTGCAGATTACCATGTCCATTGGTAGAAATTAATTAATGTAAGATCAGAGATTGCATATAACAAGAGAAAAATAGCATGGGAGAAGATAGTGAGAGGACGATCGTTAACCAGAGAGGGCATACATGTAGACTTGCAATATATTTGGTGATACAGGGTGGCAAACCAGGACAAGGCGGACAAGGTGCACCTTGCGGAGGTGTCACCTCACATCTGGTGCAACCTATGCCGCTGCTTGGGTCGTAAAAAATATGCACCAACGCCTAAGATTACTTCATGCACCATCCTCTCCCTCCAACACTCACCAGCGCCACCGCGAAGGACAAAGGCCAGTCCGACGGGTGAGGAGGTGCCAGCATCGCCTGGCGTCTTCGCTTGCTGTTGTGAATTAGGGGAGGCAAGGCTGGAGGAGCAGCACAACAGAGCACCAAGGTAATCGCCACTTTCTCCAGCAGCGTGGCTATGGTTTCTCGAGGAGCTGAGAGAGCGATAGGGAGGGGATGGGAAGGAAGACGAGGAGAACAAGAGACAGACTCACCCGCTAGGCCGAGCAACGAAAATGGGGCAGACAACCCAATTAACCGGGGTGCTCCAAAGAAATCTACAGGAGTAGCCATCCATCGAACATTTAGCCCATCTCACGAAAAATTTATAATTGAATGAAGACCAGATGAATAGAAACGTCCATAACATGAAATCCAATGTCCAAAAATTCTCCAATAGCCAAAAATGCTGAGGGCATGAGTTGATTGGAAAATGGCTCCACCATCTCAGCGTTGTTCAGATAACATTCAAATAGATTAAATTAAATAGGTAATATAAAGGACAAAACATGGATAATCAAACTAAATACGCAATAACACATAGGCTTTTATGGTAATCTGCACAGAGTGGGCATCTAGGATGAGTAAATCATTAGAGACCATGATTTTTTGGCTGAATGAATACATTCAGGGAGTTGCCCACCTCACGTGTTCAATTAAATCAAGGTCATGTTCTCAAAACCATTGATTTCATTTACATATGCAAACCTATATAAGTTAACATTTACATGATCAAACATGCTAAACGAAATCAAGAAGAAGAAAATCTAATACCAATCCTCAAAAAACATCAAAACAGAATCTAATACCGCTGCTCGACTTATAGCCATTGTCTGTTAGTTTCTTGTTTGCACGTGTAAGTGCATCTAGTGCCCCTTAGTGATTTTGGTGGTTTGAAGACTTATAGGTTAAGTATCTAATGTGTTTATAAGTGTACATAGGATCTATAAGTCATTGAGGAGTTTGAGATATTTGAAGAATATCGACCCCTAAAAATATATGTCTTGAGTTGAAGAAATTGGTCTGAAGCTGAAGAAATGAATCGTGAGGAATCTGCGATGAAATTGATATTCCTCATGAAGATATTGATATTGAGAAGATCGGTGGTTCCTGAAGAAAATCATTCTGAAGAAATTGAAGCGTGAAGACTTACGTTTTCTGTTTTACTTTCTTTGCATTTGATGAATAGGAACACCGTACTGTTAAAGGGGGTCAAAGTAACACTATGGAATGGATTTCCTCATGATGCTCAACCCAAGCCAAATTCTACCAAAAGCCTCAAGTGAGGAATATGAGTGACATGAGGACTCTCACAGTTGAGGGTCCCGACCGTTTCGATAACCACGCCAAGTCACTGGTCTTATCCACTCCAACGGTCATATTATTTAAGGGCATTAGTGTCAAATCATGTCGGGATGCTCCCAGGCTATAAATAGCCGCCCCCCACAACCACTAGCTGGTTGGCTGCTCCATTCGTAACTGACACTTGTCATAAGAGCAACCCAAATTCCTCAGAGCTTTCGAGAGTTAAATCATCTGTGAGGAAATACACCATCCACCGAAACCACAAACCAAACCTAGTGATTGAGCATCACTGAAGAAGTTGTTCCTGTGTGGGACTGAAGCCTTTTACCTTTGAGGACTGTGCATCCTCCAGACGGTTAGGCGTCATGGTCTAGAGCAATCCAGCAGTCAATTGTGGATCGCCGGGTGACCGAGTTTGTGAGGGTTTGGAAGTCTGCCCAGAAGACTTACCACGAGTGTTGGGCGAGGACTGTGTGTCCTTAGCTCAAGGAGAATACGGTAGGGACAGTGTGTCCCGGGACTGGGTGTCCTTTGGTTTCAATACCAAGCCGCTCCAAACCAGATGCACAACTGTCACAGCAGTTGAAACTGGGTCATCAACAACAGTCTTCACCAAGAATCGGGTTCTAATTCCTCAACTCTTTACTTTCTGTGTATTATGTGTTGATGACTTTCACTGTGACTGTTTGAAGGATTTGCTGAAGACTTTCTCTGAATTTCCTCAATCCCAAATTCTTCACTTAAGTTAATCATCATCTGTATTCAGCGTGCCTGCTTACTGTGCAATCTGTTTTCACAATCTTCACTCTGTAATACTGCTGTTGTGACGTTTGCACGTCTGATCCTTAACTGTTTCCGCTGTAAGTTAGTCATCAGTGAGGAATTTCCTCAAAAGGAATTTCCTCAGTGACGAAATTCTAAAAATCTCCTATTCACCCCCCCTCTAGTCGATATAACGCACTTTCAATTGGTATCAGAGCAAGGTACTCCCTTGTTCTGTGTGATTTTGGCTTAACCACCTGGAGTTTTAGTTATGTCGACTGCAGGCATGTTCAAGGTGATTGCACCATGTCCCACCTACGAAGGGAAGAACTTTCCTTTCTGGAAGAACAAAATGCAACTGCATCTACAAGCGATTGACAATGATCTCTGGTATATTGTGGAAAATGGCGTCCCCCTCGTTTCTGCCAGTGTCACTGCAGCTGATGTGAAGAGATTCAAGCAACTCGATTCTCAAGCGAAGAACATCATTTGTGGCTATCTGAGCCCGGGTCAGTTTGGAAGAGTAAGTGCTTTGGGATCTGCAACACTGATCTGGGAGAGACTATGCAAGGTAAATGAAGGAGTATCAACCCAGCGTGACTCTCGTGTTGATATTCTTCGCAATCTCTTCAATCGCTTCAAGAGCCATGACAATGAATGCTGCCAAGACACCTTTGATCGCCTCACTGATATATCAAATGAACTACAAGCACTGGGAGCTCGAGACATCACTGATCACGAAGTTGTGAAGAAACTGCTGAGATCCTTGGATCCTTCATTTGACACTCTAGTTCTGATGATTCAAGAAAGACCAGACTACAAGATGCTAGATCCAGCTGATATTCTTGAAAGGCTAAATACTCATGAATTCCAGCAAGAAGAAAAGAGAGATCTATATGGACAAAGCTATTCCAGACCACGTGCACTGAAGGCTAGAGCAATTTCCTCATCTGAAGAAGAAACAGATGACAGCAGTTGTGACCCTGAAGAATTTGGACAGGAGCTTGCAATGCTTGTGAGGAAATTCCAGAAATTTACACGCCGAGGCCAGTTCGGTAAATCATCAAGAAGAGACATGAGGAAATCAGAATCTGCATTTGAAGACTACAAGAAACGGACCTGTCACAAGTGCAAGAAATCAGGTCATTACATTGCTGATTGTCCCCGCTGGGGAAAGGAATCAAAGAAGAAGAAATACAAGGATGACAGTTCTGATGACTCAAGGAAAAAGAAGAAATCTTCAAAATCCTCATCTTTAAAGTCCTCTTCACACAAGAAGACTAGCTTCAGAAAGGCTCGGGCACTTATTGGCAAGGAAATGGATTCCGAGGCAGAATCAGAGGAATGTGATGAAGAAGAAGGCTCTGGAGAAGACTCAGAATCCGGACAGGCTAGTCTTGCACTAGCAACCAATTTCGTCAGCAAGTCAATCTTCAATCTTGAAGAAAATGATTGCACCATCCATACTGATGACTATGCTGATGACTTCGCTCCAACCTATTGCTTCATGGCAAAAGGTTCAAAGGATGACAAACCCAAAAATACTGAGTGGTTTCTCGATAGTGGCTGCACACATCACATGACTGGTGATAAAAGCCTACTGATGAATATGCCACTAACTCCATCACCTCTGAAGCAAATCACATATGCTGATAAAGGTAAAAGCAAGGTATTGGGACTTGGCAAAGTAGCTATTTCCAAGGATAGGCATATGGACAAAGTGATGCTTGTTGAATCCCTTGGTTTTAACCTCATGTCAGTCTCGATGATTTGTGATCTTGATATGATTGTTATCTTTGGTAGATATAGATGTGTAGTCATCATGGAATCTGACAGATCTAAAGTCTTCGAAGGTGTAAGAAGAGGGGATTTGTACATTGTCGATTTCTCTACAGGTCCTCAACCAGCCACTTGCTTACTAGCAAAAACCTCAGAAGGATGGCTGTGGCACCGAAGACTAGGCCATGCAGGCATGAGGAATTTGCACACACTTGCAAAGAAGAAGCATGTCATTGGCATCGAATCAGTCAAATTCCTCAAGGATCATCTCTGCGGTGCGTGTGAATCTGTGAAAATGACCAGATCCAAGCATCCCTCTAAAACCATCATGACTACTACACGTCCATTCAAATTGCTTCATATGGATTTATTTGGACCTACTCACTATGCCACACTAACCAATGCAGCATCTTTATATGGCTTTGTCATAGTTGATGATTGTTCCAGATACACTTGGGTGCATATTATAGTGTATAAAACTGAAGTGCAGGAAATCTTCAAACGATTTTCTTCAAGGGCCTCGACGAACTTCGGCATCAAGATCAAACATATCAGGAGTGATAATGGAACCGAGTTCAAAAACACTGGTCTTGATGATTATCTTGATGAACTTGGTATTACTCACGAATTGTCTGCACCTTATACTCCTCAGCAGAATGGTGTCATCGAAAGGAAGAACAGGACTCTGGTTGAAATGGCAAGAACTATGCTTGAAGAATATCAGACTACTCGTCGCTTCTGGCCTGAAGCAATTAACACTGCATGTCATATCATCAACAGGGTATATCTTCACAAATTCCTCAAGAAAACCTCATATGAACTCCTCACTGACAAGAAACCCAATGTAAGTTATTTTAAAGTCTTCAGTGCAAAATGCTGGATTAGAGATCCTCACCATAGCTCAAAATTTGCACCTAAGGCACATGAAGGTTTTATGCTCGGTTATGGAAAGGACTCGCACACCTACAGAGTCTTCAACAACTATCACAACAAAGTTGTTGAGACTGTAGATGTGCGGTTCGATGAAACTAATGGCTCGCAAAGAGAGCAATTGCCTGCTGATCCAGATAAACTATCTCCTGAGGAAGCGATAAAGCTTAAGCCTACTGAAGACATTGTTCCCACTGAGGAAATTGGAGAAGAAATAATCCCCATCGCTGACAGAAACCAAGAAGATGCTCCTGAGGAAATTGCAACAACACCACTTCCTCAGCCCAGACAAAATCCTCAACCAGCTCATCCGAGGATAGCAAATGAAGTAGAACTTGACAAAATCCTCAACGACATCAATGCACCAGGTCCTCTCACTCGTTCAAAAGCTTCACACTTAGTTAACTTTTGTGGGCATTTTTCCTTTGTATTCATCACAGAACCCTCAAAAGTAGCTGAGGCTTTTCTGGAACCGGAGTGGATCCAAGCCATGCAAGACGAACTTTTTCAATTCAAGCTGAATGACGTATGGGAGCTTGTCAAACGACCAGATCCTCGCAAGCATAATATCATCGGCACCAAGTAGATTTTCCGAAACAAGCAAGATGAGGACGGTCAAGTGGTGAGGAACAATGCACGACTTGTAGCCCAAGGCTACACCCAGGTTGAAGGAATAGATTTCGATGAAACTTTTGCACCTGTTGCTAGACTTGAAGCTATTCGAATTCTACTTGCTTATGCTAATCATCATAACATCATCCTATATCAAATGGATGTGAAAAGTGCATTCCTCAATGGTAAGCTTGAGGAAGAAGTATATGTTGCTCAGCCCCCAGGTTTTGAGGATCCAAAGAATCCAGACAAAGTCTTCAGACTCAAAAAGGCTCTGTATGGCCTCAAGCAAGCCCCTCGGGCATGGTATGACACATTGAAGGAATTCCTCATGAAGAAAGGCTTCAAACCTGGTTCACTCGATCCAACTCTTTTCACAAAATCCTATGATGATGAGTTGTTTGTATGTCAAATTTATGTTGATGATATCATATTTGGTTGTACTGACAAAAGATACAGTGATGAATTTGCCTACATGATGAGTGAAGAATATCAGATGTCCATGATGGGGGAGCTGAAATTCTTCTTAGGTCTTCAAATTCGTCAACAAAGAAATGGAATCTTCATATCATAGGAGAAATACCTCAAGGATGTTCTGAGGAAATTCGACATGCACGAATGCAAAGGTGCCAAGACTCCAGTGCCTACCAACGGTCACCTCGGCACTGATGAAAATGGTAAAGATTTCGATCAGCACGTATACCGTTCTATGATTGGCTCTTTATTGTATCTATGTGCATCTAGGCCAGACATAATGCTTAGTGTTTGCATGTGTGCACGTTTTCAAGCAAAACCGAAGGAATCACACCATAAGGTTGTGAAACATATTCTTCGATACTTAGCTCACACACCAACACTAGGATTATGGTATCCCAAGGGCTCCAATCTTCATCTGGTAGGGTATTCGGATTCAGACTATGCTGGTGACCGTGTGGATCGCAAGTCAACTTCTGGCACATGCCATTTCCTCGGAAGATCACTAGTTTGCTGGTCCTCAAAGAAGCAGAACTGCGTATCACTCTCCACTGCCGAAGCTGAGTACATTGCTGCTGGTTCTTGCTGTGCTCAATTGCTATGGATGAAGCAAACCCTCAAGGACTATGGCATCAACATGAAGAATGTGCCTCCCTACTGTGACAATGAGAGTGCTATTAAGATTGCCTACAACCCAGTGCAGCACTCGAAGACCAAGCACATCTAGATTCGTCATCATTTTCTTCGGGACCATGTCCTCAAGGGCAATATCCTCATCGACCATGTGAAGACTGATGATCAACTGGCTGATATCTTCACTAAGACCTTGGATGAAAAAAGGTTTTGTAAGTTGCGGTGTGAGCTAAATATCTTAGAGTCTTCAAATGTTTTGTAAAAACATGCACACATCCTAACACTTATGCAAAGTTGATGACTTAGATGTGCAACACATGATGAAACGATTTTCTTCAACCAATGAAGAAAGTCACTCTAAATGTGAAGAAATTAACGAAGAAATTGATTCTCAGGGCCCTACGACAATTGTACGCGGCGTCTGTAATCAACATTCTTATATGGTGGGTAACGCCACCGCCCAATGTGAAATTCCTCAAGTTGATTTTCTTCAAAACAGCTGTTCTTCATTGTGATGATCTATTACAATATTTTCAAAAACACTTGATGCCTTTCATTTGTCTAGGTAGACGGTGATTTCTAGTCCTCTACAGCATTCACTTATTGCTAATTCTTCAAGTTGATGTTTCTGCTAAGTGAATGTGATCGGACCCTACTTTCCCTCTATGCTATACTTATCGAGTCTATTCAATTCTTCATATGTGTTCTACTTGAAACTTTGTTCAAAATCCTCACTGCATCCTTGTCAGCTCATGATTTTGTAACGAAAATCCTCAAATCTTCAAAATTTGTTTTCTTTAAAAAGAACAGTAACTGAACCCCACTTTCCACGATCGGATAACCACGATCTCCACTATCTCCACCGCATCGTACGGGAGCTACACGTGTCCTGCGGAGACGTAGAGGCAAGGGCTATTCGGTCCGAAACTTTCGCGCCAAACAGTAACTTTCGGGCTATAAATATGTCCTTACCCCCTTCAGTATCTTCTTCTTCGCCTCATCGCTCTCCTGCCATCACTCTCTCCATCGAACCCTAGCGCCACCGCTGGTTGTCTTGTCGCCGGCAAGGAAGAGCTTCACTGCCTCAACCTTTCCGCCGCCAGGATCCCGCCGGAGTCGGAACATCTACGTCCGCCGCCGCCGTAGACGTCCTCTGCTGCCAAGTTAGGGTGCATTGGACACTCGACCGAAGAGCCTCTCCAACACCATCTTTTGTGTTCTTCGCTCGCACCTTCTAGGGTAAATATATCCCATTTTTACAGCAGATTAGATCTGAAATTTTACCTCTCCCATGTGAAATCTGTTTTTCCTCAAGATTCAATGCGCACATAATTCCTCAAACACTATCCATCACCACAATCATTGATGAACTAGCTAAGCATCTAAGATTTTCACGAGATTCCTCAATTGTGCGAATTTTCGGATCTGTACAACTATGGAACCCAAGAACAGTATGCTTATGCAAATTCCTCAACCACTGGTTATATTCCTCAAACTGTCAAACTTTTTCATTTACTTCAAATTTGAGAACGCATATGACCTCTCCAAATTCCTCGCAACTATACTCTATTCATAGGTACACACATGTCAGCTGATGAATCTCTCGGTTCTCATCACATTAACTCATTTGCAGCGTTTCTGGAAGAAACTCTTCAAGGCTCATCAGAATCTTCAAGAGTTCAAAATCATCAGAAAATTCCTCGTCTGAAGAAAATGGAGGAAGAAAGGAAACAGAAGGGAGGAAAGAAACTGGAGAAGAACACAACTGTTGATATTCCTGATGACATATACATGAACTATTGCACGCCTGATGAAGAACCTGAGACAATGGCTAAAAGAAAGATCAGGCTGCAGAAAATTGAACGCAGATGGGCAAAGGAGTGGAAGGAGTACAGATTTGTGACTCCAAAATATGCAAAGAAATTCGCTTTGGAGCCTCCTGCCAGAAGGGCTCCACTTGAGGATCATCAAGTAGCACATCCCTCAAGTCTTATGACACTTGATGACTACCCAGATGAAAAAGAAAGGCATCTCGCCAAGCTCAAGAAGCAAGCAGAAGCAGCAGTGAAGAAATTTAATGAATCCTCAGCTGCTGCCTCCGGTGCTGCTCATTCCTCAGCAGCAGAAACCTCAGGCTCCGAGATTCCTCAACCAAAGTCTATGCCAACAAAGCCAAAAGCTTCAAAGCCTCAAGAGAAGGTTGCACAGGCTTCTATCACAAAACCCTCAGCTCCAAAACCCTCGGTTCCAAAACCGTCAACACGAAAACCATCAGCGCCAAAACCCTCAGCACCCATCTCATCTACACCAAAGTCCTCAGCTCCACCTCCAAAGGCAGTACAGAAGAAAGTCGTGAAGACTACAACTGCCAGCTCCAGCTCCTCACTCCCAGCTGCAACTAGCTCGGAGACAAAGTCTTCAACACCCCTTGTGAAGACTTTGGCAACTACTGAACCTGCACCTCTACCCAGCCCCAGCAAAATCATCACAGTCCCGTCTACATCAGAGGGAAGTGATGAGTATGATGATGAAACCCTGGAAGCCATCATCAGAAACAAGCAAGAAAGGGTAGCACAAGCATCAGGCAGTGCTATTCCTCTGGCCATGGACCCCAAGGTCCTCCTCGACTTCATCAATGTATGGTATGAAGACCCAAACACACCCATTGATGATTTGAAACTTCCTCCTGGCGTCAGCCACATGGTGGCCACCTTCATAAACGAAGCCAAGTGGAAGGAACAGAAGGCCAAGCAGGCAAAGATTGCAAAGGCCAGGAAGGAGAAATTCCTCAGGCAAAATGTCCTCAAGCTGACACCTGAAGCACTGGTGTCAACCCAGGCAGAGCTGCAAGTCTTGACTGACAAGTGTGAGAAACTGTCAGACCGCACAAGCATCAAACGCAATTTCATCAAGCTAGCCACTAGTGCTGTTGATGACTACAACAAGCGACACCCACAACCAGCACCAACTCCTCAGCCCCTGGTTGAACAGCCAGAAGATGCATCTCCTGATGAGGAGGAAATTCCTCAAGCTGAGAAACAACACCAAGAGCGCCGAGCTGATGAGCCGGCCATTGAAGAAATCATCACCAAGCCCACCACTGATGAAACTGCAACCCCTGATGCAATTGCTACTGATCCAGCTGCTTCACCAAAGCAGGCTGATGACTCTGTTCCAGCTAGTTCCTCACTGCCAGCTGACGAATTTGTAGAGAAAACACCTTCACCAAAAGCTTCAAAGGTGATGAAGGTAATCCCATCTGCATCAGACGCGAAAAAGACAAGAGCTGCTGAGAAAGAAGCAAAGAAGAGAAAAGCTTCCTCAGCAGAAGAAAAGATTGAGGCAAAACGCCTCAAGGAAACTGAAGAATCTGCCCCTCTAGACCCGATGCCTCTAAATGTTGCACCTTCATATGAAATGGTCGTCATTGGTGACCAAAGTACAAGGGCAGATGAGGAAATGAAGGATGCTGCCTCTGAGGAGCATACTGATGAGGAAATCCAGATTGATGATAGTCCTCAACCTAATGTTCCTCAGACAGAGACCAATCAAGCTTCAGCTGCAGCTGCTGATGAATCTGCTTCTGCCACAAAGTCAGATGATGAAAACCAAGCTGAAGAAAATCTCCAGTCTGAGCAGGCTCCTCCCACTGAACAGGCTGACCAAACTCCTCAAGCTGAGAAGGAAGAAGAAATTCCTCAGCCTGAAGCTCAGCCAGAGCAAGAAATACCAGCTGATGAAATTCCTCAACCTGAGGAAAATGCTGAAGAAAATGTTCCCGCCCCTGACAATGACTTCATTGTGCTCAACCAAGAGACTGCCATGGTTGTTTCCCCTCCCATTCCTCAGCACACTATCAAGCCAGTTCAGCGCCAGCCATTCTCGAAACGGCCAAAGTTTCAAAAAGAAAATTTCTTTGAGGAACGCATGTATTTCATCGGAGAGAATCCCTATGACAAGCCTCAAATGAGGCATCTGAAATTTTGGACAAGGACTCAGATGAACTACTATGCTTCTGTGCTCTGTGGACGCAACAAGATATTCTAGCACACGCACATTCCTCATGATGAACTTGAAGAAATTCCCTGCATGGAACCAGTCCTCAGTGTACTCCATGATGCAGGTTTGCTCCCTATGTGCTCAGACATATCAGATTGGAATAGTGAGCTTATTCTTCATTTTTATGCAACTCTGCACATCTCGGGCAATGCTGATGACATCAACACTTGGGTGTTTGACTGGATGACCCAAAACACTCACTACAAGGCTCCAGCGTCTGAACTCCTCAGAGAACTGCCCGTACCAATTCCTTCAGACGGGGCAGTGAAGCTTTATGGTGAGCGTGAGCTGCCAAATGGAATGATGGAAGTCCTCATGAAGCCTTTGGCTGCAGGAAAACCCTCAAGAACCACATTCCTCGTCCATGAGCTCAAGTACACTCCCCGGTCTGTCTACCGCATTCTCTGCAGTGTGCTCGCGCCAATCAAAGGCCATGACGATGAAGAAGATGTTGTCGGCCTCATGAAGAATATCCTCTTCAACATCATTCACGGTATCCCCATAAATATCCATGATTTCTTCTTGAGGACTTTGGCTGACAATGCAATGTGCCCATATGATCACAAAATTTATGCACCATGGATCATGAGATTCCTCAGGACAAGGACAGGCATCAACTTTCACGCAGATTTCCAGAACCATGTTGGTTATATGCCTCCTATCCGGGCCAACAAGAAGACTTTCGAGCCCATTGAGGGAAAAGGAAAGTCTGTGATTGATGAAGGAAGCAGGCCCCTTGATGGCCAGTTCAAAGAACCAGATGCATATTCCTCATGGGACGAGACTGAGACTCGTCCACCCAGCCCAGTTCCTCCCCGCGTGCTAAACACCAGAGAGCTTCTTCTCAGTCTTCATCAGAAGGTAGATCACAACCACAAATGGGTCAAACGCCAGTTTGGTGCCATTGTGAAAACCTCACTGCGACACAGAACAATGTGAAGCTCAATCATCACTATCTGCATGAGGTTTTTGATCGCACCTGGGCTACACTTGCACACCTGAAGACCCAGACTGAGCTTGAGGAAATGAACTTTGAGCAGGACTTTGACTGGTCGTGGCCTCCCAAGAAGAAGTTCAGGCCCATTTCTGTGCCAGATCTTGAAGACAGCTCTTTCTCGTCATTCCGCACCGCCGAGTCTGATGAGGAACAACTCGACACTGCAACAGGCCCAAGGAAGAAGACTACACCCAAGAAGCGCCAAGGATCTTCATCCACTGCCAAGAAATGAAGTCTTCACGGGCGTTAGTCCTCAGTTCGTCCTTTTTGTCACTTGATGACAAAGGGGGAGAAACTTGAGAGTTAGTCTTCAAACGGGATTTATTTTTGGGGCTTATGAACTATATTTAAGTTACAAACTCTTGGCTCTTCTGAAGTTTTTATGTAATGAGTTGTAACTTAAGCCCGATGGTACTCTGACGCTTTTGAACGTTTTTCTTCGCATGCTTATTCCTTAAGTTTTAATGCACGCATGCTGAAATTCGTCAGATACCATTTGCCATCATGCATCTTCATTTTCTTCATATAATATGTTAGATGAATGCATGATTTACAAGATTCAGGGGGAGATCTCCATGATATAAATCATTAATGTGCATATGCTATAAAAGCAGAATCCTCAAGGTATGCACATCTTCAGGGGGAGTCTCTGTGAATCTTGTTTTCAAATTCCTCAAATGAGTATTTACACTTCATATTTTTGATCCCTGTTGAAGACTTAACCTAATTGTCATCAACCACCAAAAAGGGGGAGATTGTAAGTGCATCTAGTGCCCCTTAGTGATTTTGGTGGTTTGAAGACTTATAGGTTAAGTATCTAATGTGTTTATAAGTGTACACAGGATCTATAAGTCATTGAGAAGTTTGAGATATTTGAAGAATATCGATCCCTAAAAATATATGTCTTCAGTTGAAGAAATTGGTCTGAAGCTGAAGAAATGAATCGTGAGGAATCTGCGATGAAATTGATATTCCTCATGAAGATATTGATATTGAGAAGATCGGTGGTTCCTGAAGAAAATCGTTCTGAAGAAATTGAAGCGTGAAGACTTACGTTTTCTGTTTTACTTTCTTTGCATTTGATGAATAGGAACACCGTACTGTTAAAGGGGGTCAAAGTAACACTATGGAATGGATTTCCTCATGATGCTCAACCCAAGCCAAATTCTACCAAAAGCCTCAAGTGAGGAATATGAGTGACATGATGACTCTCACAGTTGAGGGTCCCGACCGTTTTGATAACCATGCCAAGTCACTGGTCTTATCCACTCCAACGGTCATATTATTTAAGGGCATTAGTGTCAAATCATGTTGGGATGCTCCCAGGCTATAAATAGCCGCCCCCACAACCACTAGCTGGTTGGCTGCTCCATTCGTAACTGACACTTGTCATAAGAGCAACCCAAATTCCTCAGAGCTTTCGAGAGTTAAATCATTTGTGAGGAAATACACCATCCACCGAAACCACAAACCAAACCTAGTGATTGAGCATCACTGAAGAAGTTGTTCCTGTGTGGGACTGAAGCCTTTTACCTTTGAGGACTGTGCATCCTCCAGACGGTTAGGCGTCATGGTCTAGAGCAATCCAGCAGTCAATTGTGGATCGCCGGGTGACCGAGTTTGTGAGGGTTTGGAAGTCTGCCCTGAAGACTTACCACGAGTGTTGGGCGAGGACTGTGTGTCCTTAGCTCAAGGAGAATACGGTAGGGACTGTGTGTCCCGGGACTGGGTGTCCTTTGTTGGAAATATGCCCTAGAGGCAATAATAAATTAGTTATTATTATATTTCTTAGTTCATGATAATCGTTTATTATCCATGCTATAATTGTATTGATTGGAAACACAATACTTGTGTGGATACATAGACAAAACACTGTCCCTAGTAAGCCTCTAGTTGACTAGCTCGTTGATCAAAGATGGTCAAGGTTTCCTGGCCATAGGCAAGTGTTGTCACTTGATAACGGGATCACATCATTAGGAGAATCATGTGATGGACTAGACCCAAACTAATAGACGTAGCATGTTGATCGTGTCATTTTGTTGCTACTGTTTTCTGCGTGTCAAGTATTTGTTCCTATGACCATGAGATCATATAACTCACGGACACCGGAGGAATGCTTTGTGTGTATCAAACGTCGCAACGTAACTGGGTGACTATAAAGATGCTCTACAGGTATCTCCGAAGGTGTTCGTTGAGTTAGTATAGATCGAGACTGGGATTTGTCACTCTGTGTGACGGAGAGGTATCTCGGGGCCCACTCGGTAATACAACATCACACACAAGCCTTGCAAGCAATGTAACTTAATGTAAGTTGCGGGATCTTGTATTACGGAACGAGTAAAGAGACTTGCCGGTAAACGAGATTGAAATAGGTATGCGGATACTAACGATCGAATCTCGGGCAAGTAACATACCGAAGGACAAAGGGAATGACATACGGGATTATATGAATCCTTGGCACTGAGGTTCAAACGATAAGATATTCGTAGAATATGTAGGATCCAATATGGGCATCCAGGTCCCGCTATTGGATATTGACCGAGGAGTCTCTCGGGTCATGTCTACATAGTTCTCGAACCCGCAGGGTCTGCACACTTAAGGTTCGACGTTGTTTTATGCGTATTTGAGTTATATGGTTGGTTACCGAATGTTGTTCGGAGTCCCGGATGAGATCACGGACATCACGAGGGTTTCCGGAATGGTCCGGAAATGAAGATTGATATATAGGATGACCTCATTTGGTTACCGGAAGGTTTTCGTGCATTACCGGAAAAGTTTCGGGCTCATCGGTAGTGTACCGGGAGTGCCGGGAGGGGTGCCGGGGACCATGGGGAGGGGTGTCACGCCCCAAGGGGTCTCATGGGCTATGGGAAGAGATAAACCAGCCCCTAGTGGGCTGGAATAAGTTCCCACTAAGGCCCATAAGGTTTGAGAAGGAAAAAACACAAGGTGGAAAGAGTTTCCAAGTGGGAAGGTGGAATCCTACTCCAAGTAGGATTGGAGTAGGACTCCTCCACCTCCAATTTCGGCCAAACCTTTAGGTTTTGAGGCTGCCTCCTCCCCTCCCTCCCACCTATATATACGGAGGTTTTAGGGCTGATTTGAGACGACTTTTCCACGGCAGCCCGACCACATACCTCCACGGTTTTTCCTCTAGATCGCGTTTCTGCGGAGCTCGGGCGGAGCCCTGCTGAGACAAGGTCATCACCAACCTCCGGAGCGCCGTCACGCTGCCGGAGAACTCTTCTACATCTCCGTCTCTCTTGCTGGATCAAGAAGGCCGAGATCATCGTCGAGCTGTACGTGTGCTGAACGCGGAGGTGCCGTCCGTTCGGTACTAGATCGTGGGACTGATCGCGGGATTGTTCGCGGGGCGGATCGAGGGACGTGAGGACGTTCCACTACATCAACCGCATTCACTAATGCTTCTGCTGTACGATCTACAAGGGTACGTAGATCACTCATACCCTCTCGTAGATGGACATCACCATGATAGGTCTTCGTGCGCGTAGGAAATTTTTTGTTTCCCATGCGACGTTCCCCAACAGTGGCATCATGAGCTAGGTTCATGCGTAGATGTCTTCTCGAGTAGAACACAAAAGTTTTTGTGGGCGGTGATGTGCGTTTTGCTGCCCTCCTTAGTCTTTTCTTGATTCCGCGGTATTGTTGGATTGAAGCGGCTTGGACCGACATTACTCGTACGCTTACGAGAGACTGGTTTCATCGCTACGAGTAACCCCGTTGCTCAAAGATGACTGGCAAGTGTCGGTTTCTCCAACTTTAGTTGAATCGGATTTGACCGAGGAGGTCCTTGGATGAGGTTAAATAGCTACTCATATATCTCCGTTGTGGTGTTTGCGTAAGTAAGATGCGATCCTACTAGATACCCATGGTCACCACGTAAAACATGCAACAACAAAATTAGAGGACGTCTAACTTGTTTTTGCAGGGTATGCTTGTGATGTGATATGGCCAACGATGTGATGTGATATATTGGATGTATGAGATGATCATGTTGTAATAGATAATATCGACTTGCACGTCGATGGTACGGCAACCGGCAGGAGCCATAGGGTTGTCTTTATAACTAACGTTTGTGCTTGCAGATGCGTTTACTATTTTGCTAGGACGTAGCTTTAGTAGTAATAGCATGAGTAGCACGACAACCCCGATGGCGACACGTTGATGGAGATCATGATGATGGAGATCATGGTGTGACGCCGGTGACAAGAAGATCGTGTCGGTGCTTTGGTGATGGAGATCAAGAAGCACGTGATGATTGCCATATCATGTCACTTATAAATTGCATGTGATGTTAATCCTTTTATGCACCTTATTTTGCTTAGAACGACGGTAGCATTATGAGGTGATCTCTCACCAAAATTTCAAGACGAAATTGTGTTCTCCCCGACTGTGCACCGTTGCTACAGTTCGTCGTTTCGAGACAACACGTGATGATCGGGTGTGATAGACTCAACGTTCACATACAACGGGTGCAAAACAGTTGCGCACGCGGAACACTCGGGTTAAGCTTGACGAGCCTAGCATGTGCAGACATGGCCTCGGAACACATGAGACCGAAAGGTCGAGCATGAATCGTATAGTTGATATGATTAGCATAGAGATGCTTACCACTGAAACTATTCTCGACTCACGTGATGATCGGACTTGAGATAGTGGATTTGGATCATGTACCACTCAAATGACTAGAGAGATGTACTTTTTGAGTGGGAGTTCTTAAGTAATATGATTAATTGAACTAATTGTCATGAACATAGTCTAATGGTCTTTGCGAATTACGATGTAGCTTGCGCTATAGCTCTACTGTTTTATATGTTCCTAGAGAAAATTTAGTTGAAAGTTGATAGTAGCAAACTTTGCAGACTGAGTCTATAAAACCGAGGATTGTCCTCGTTGCTGCACAGAAGGCTTATGTCCTTAGTGCACCACTCGGTGTGCTGCACCTCGAGCGTCGTCTGTGGATGCTGTGAACATCCGACATACACGTTTCTGATGACTACACGATAGTTCAGTACAAAAATACTTAATGGCTTAGAAGCAAGGCGCCGAAAACGTTGTAAAACGTCATGGAACATAAGTGATGTTCTAAAGAGATGAAATTGTGATTTCATGCTTGTGCCCTTGTTAAGAGGTACGAGACCTCCGACAAGATTCTTTGTCCACAAAGCACAGGAGAAAAGGCTCAATCGTTGAGCATGTGCTCAGATTGTCTGAGTACGACAATCGCTTGAATCAAGTGGGAGTTAATCTTCCAGATGAGATAGTGATAGTTCTCCAAAGTCACTGCCACCAAGCTGTGAGAGCTTCGTGATGAACTATAACATATCAAGGATACACACAATGATCCTTGAGCGATTCGCGATGTTTGACACTGCGAAAGTAGAAATCAAGAAGGAGCATCAATAGTTGATGGTTTGTAAAATCACTAAGTTTCAAGAAAGGCAAGGGCTAGAAGGGATACTTCGTGAAACGGCAAAACAGTTGCTACACTAATGAAGAGACCCAAGATTAAACCCAAACCCGAGACTAAGTGCTTCTGTAATGAGGGGAACAATCACTGAGGCGGAGCAACTCAAGATACTTGGTAGATAAGAAGGCTGGCAAAAGTTGAAAGAAGTGTATTTGATATACATGATGTTGATGTGTACTTTACTAGTACTCCTAGTAGCACGAGGGTATTGGATACCGGTTCGGTTGCTAAGTGATTAGTGACGCGAAATGAAAGCTACGGCATAAACGGAGACTAGCTAAAGGCGAGGTGACGATACGTGTTGGAAGTGTTTCCAAGATTGATATGATCAAACGTCGCACGCTCCCTCTACCATCGGGATTGGTGTTAAACCTAAATAATTGTTATTTGGTGCTTGCGTTAAGCATGAACATGATTGGATCGTGTTTATTGCAATACGATTATCCATTTAAAGAGAATAATGGTTACTCTATTTTCTTGAATAATCACCTTCAATGGTTTATTGAATCTCGATCGTAGTGTTACACATGTTCATGATATTGGTGCCAAAAGATACGAGTTGATGATGATAGTACCACTTACTTGTGGCACTGCCGCTTGAGTCATGTTAGTATAAATTGCATGAAGAGGCTCCATGCTGATGGATCTTTGTACTCACCTGATTTCGAATCACTAGTGACATGCGAATCATACCACATGAGCAAGGCTTTGTTTTCATTGAGATGAAATAAGATAGTAACTTGTTGGAAGTGATACATTTTGATGTATGCAGTCCAATGGGTGCCGAGGCACGCAGTGGATATCATTGTGTTCTTACTTCACTGACGATTTGAGTAGATACGGGAGTATTTACTTAATGAATCACAAGTCTAAAATGTTGAAAAGTTCAATTCCGTTTCAGAGTGAAGTTCGTCGTAACAAGAGGATAAACTGTCTACGATATGATCATGGAAATGAATATCTGAGTTACGAGTTTTGGTACACAGTTAAGACAATGTGGAAATTGTTTCGCAGTTCATGCCACCTGGAACATCATAGTGTGATGATGTGTCTGAACGTCATAGCCACGCACTATTTGGTATGGTGCATACTATGATGTCTCTTATCGAATTACCACTATCGTTTATGGGTTATGCATTAGAGACAACCGCACTCACTTTAAATAGGGCACCGCGTATTTCCGTTGAGATGACACAGTATAGACTGAGGTTTAGAGAAATCTAAACTGTCGTTTCTTGAAAGTTTGGGGTTTCGACACTTATGTGAAAAAGTTTCAGTCTGATAATCTCGAACCCAAAGCGGATAAATGCATCTTCATAGGATATCCAAAACAGTTGGGTACATCTCCTATCTCAGATCCGAAAGCAAAGTGTTTGTTTCTAGAAACGGATCCTTTCTCGAGGAAAGGTTTCTCTCGAAAGAATTGAGTGGGAGGGTAGTAGAACTTGATGAGGTTATTGAACCATCACTTCAACCAGTGTGCAGCAGGGCGCAGGAAGTTGTTCATGTGGCGCCTACACCAATTGAAGTGGAAGCTGATGATGATGATCATTGAGCTTCGAATCAAGTTACTACAAACCTCGTAGGTCGACAAGGTCGCGTACTGCTGCAGAGTAGTACGGTAACCCTGTCTTGGAGGTCATGTTGTTGAGCAACAGTGAACCTACGAGTTATGGAGAAAGCGATGGTGGGCCCAGATTCCGACAAATGGCTGGAAGCCATGAAATCCGAGAGAGGATCCATGTGTGAAAACAAAGTGTAGACTTTGGTAGAACTACTTGATGGTCATAGGACTATTGAGTAAAAATGGATATTTAAAAGAAGACAGACGATGATGGTGATAAGTCACTATTAAGAAAAGCTCGACTTGTCGCAAAGATGTTTTCGATAAGATCAAACAGTTGACTATGATGAGACTTTCTCACTCGTAGCGATGCTAAAAGTCTGTTAGAATTATGTTAGTTGTTGATGCATTATTTATGAAATATTGCACGTAGGATGTCAAAACATTGTTTTCTCGACGGTTTCCTTGAGCAAACATTGTATGTGATACAACCAGAAGGTTTTTTCGATCCTAAAGATACTAGCAAGTATGCTTGCTCCAGTGATCCTTCAATGGACTCGTGCAAGCATCTCGGAGTTGGAATATACACTTTGATGAGATGATCAAAGATTTTGGGTTTGTACAAGGTTTATGAGAAACTTGTATTTCCAAAGAAGTGAGTGGGAGCTCTATAGAATTTCTGATAGGTATATGTGGTTGACATATTGTGGATCAGAAGTAATGTAGAATTTCTGTAAAGCATACAAGGTTGTTTGAAAGAAGTTTTCAAAGGAGTACCTGGATTACGCTACTTGAACGTTGAGCATCAAAGATCTATGGAGATAGATCGAAAGCGCTTAATAGAAGTTTCAACAAGATGCATGCCTTGACAAGTTTTTGAAAGAGTTCAAAACAGACCAGCAAAGAAGGAGTTCTTGGTTGCGTTGTGAGGTGTGAATTTGAGTAAGACTCAAAACCCGACCACGGCAGAATAAAGAGAATAGACGAAGGTCGTCTTCTATGCCTTAGCCGTAGAATCTAAAGTATGCCATGTTGTGTACCGCACCTGAAGTGTGCCTTGACTCAAAGTATGTTGAGAGGTACAGAGAGTGAACCATGATTGAATCACTAGCAGCGGTCGAAATTTATCCTTAGTAACTAATGGACTAAGGAATTTTTCTCGATTATGGAGGTGGTTAAAGAGTTTGGCGTAAAGGGTTACGTCAATGCAAGCTTTGACACTAATCCGGATAACTATGAGTAGTGAAACGGATTCGTATAGTAGAGCAGATATTTGGAGCATTTCCGAATAGCACGTAGTAGCAGCATCTATAAGATGACATAAAGATTTGTAAAGAACGCACGAATCTGAAAGTTTCAGAACCGTTGACTAAAACCTCTCTCACGAGCAAGACGTGATCAGACCCCATAACTACATGGGTGTTGGATTCGTTGGAATCACATGGTGATGTGAACTAGATTATTGACTCTAGTGCAAGTGGGAGACTGTTGGAAATATGCCCTAGAGGCAATAATAAATTAGTTATTATTATATTTCTTAGTTCATGATAATCGTTTATTATCCATGCTATAATTGTATTGATTGGAAACACAATACTTGTGTGGATACATAGACAAAACACTGTCCCTAGTAAGCCTCTAGTTGACTAGCTCGTTGATCAAAGATGGTCAAGGTTTCCTGGCCATAGGCAAGTGTTGTCACTTGATAACGGGATCACATCATTAGGAGAATCATGTGATGGACTAGACCCAAACTAATAGACGTAGCATGTTGATCGTGTCATTTTGTTGCTACTGTTTTCTGCGTGTCAAGTATTTGTTCCTATGACCATGAGATCATATAACTCACGGACACCGGAGGAATGCTTTGTGTGTATCAAACGTCGCAACGTAACTGGGTGACTATAAAGATGCTCTACAGGTATCTCCGAAGGTGTTCGTTGAGTTAGTATAGATCGAGACTGGGATTTGTCACTCTGTGTGACGGAGAGGTATCTCGGGGCCCACTCGGTAATACAACATCACACACAAGCCTTGCAAGCAATGTAACTTAATGTAAGTTGCGGGATCTTGTATTACGGAACGAGTAAAGAGACTTGCCGGTAAACGAGATTGAAATAGGTATGCGGATACTAACGATCGAATCTCGGGCAAGTAACATACCGAAGGACAAAGGGAATGACATACGGGATTATATGAATCCTTGGCACTGAGGTTCAAACGATAAGATATTCGTAGAATATGTAGGATCCAATATGGGCATCCAGGTCCCGCTATTGGATATTGACCGAGGAGTCTCTCGGGTCATGTCTACATAGTTCTCGAACCCGCAGGGTCTGCACACTTAAGGTTCAACGTTGTTTTATGCGTATTTGAGTTATATGGTTGGTTACCGAATGTTGTTCGGAGTCCCGGATGAGATCACGGACGTCACGAGGGTTTCCGGAATGGTCCGGAAATGAAGATTGATATATAGGATGACCTCATTTGGTTACCGGAAGGTTTTCGTGCATTACCGGAAAAGTTTCGGGCTCATCGGTAGTGTACCGGGAGTGCCGGGAGGGGTGCCGGGGACCATCGGGAGGGGTGTCACGCCCCAAGGGGTCTCATGGGCTATGGGAAGAGATAAACCAGCCCCTAGTGGGCTGGAATAAGTTCCCACTAAGGCCCATAAGGTTTGAGAAGGAAAAAACACAAGGTGGAAAGAGTTTCCAAGTGGGAAGGTGGAATCCTACTCCAAGTAGGATTGGAGTAGGACTCCTCCACCTCCAATTTCGGCCAAACCTTTAGGTTTTGAGGCTGCCTCCTCCCCTCCCTCCCACCTATATATACGGAGGTTTTAGGGCTGATTTGAGACGACTTTTCCACGGCAGCCCGACCACATACCTCCACGGTTTTTCCTCTAGATTGCGTTTCTGCGGAGCTCGGGCGGAGCCCTGCTGAGACAAGGTCATCACCAACCTCCGGAGCGCCGTCACGCTGCCGGAGAACTCTTCTACATCTCCGTCTCTCTTGCTGGATCAAGAAGGCCAAGATCATCGTCGAGCTGTACGTGTGCTGAACGCGGAGGTGCCGTCCGTTCGGTACTAGATCGTGGGACTGATCGCGGGATTGTTCGCGGGGCGGATCGAGGGACGTGAGGACGTTCCACTACATCAACCGCGTTCACTAATGCTTCTGCTGTACGATCTACAAGGGTACGTAGATCACTCATCCCCTCTCGTAGATGGACATCACCATGATAGGTCTTCGTGCGCGTAGGAAATTTTTTGTTTCCCATGCGACGTTCCCCAACATCCTTTGGTTTCAATACCAAGCCGCTCCAAACCAGATGTACAACTGTCACAGTAGTTGGAACTGGGTCATCAACAACAGTCTTCACCAAGAATCGGGTTCTAATTCCTCAACTCTTTACTTTCTCTGTATTATGTGTTGATGACTTTCACTGTGACTGTTTGAAGGATTTGCTGAAGACTTTCTCTGAATTTCCTCAATCCCAAATTCTTCACTTAAGTTAATCATCATCTGTATTCAGCGTGCCTGCTTACTGTGCAATCTGTTTTCACAATCTTCACTCTGTAATACTGCTGTTGTGAACGTTTGCACGTCTGATCCTTAACTGTTTCCGCTGTAAGTTAGCCATCAGTGAGGAATTTCCTCAGTGATGAAATTCTAAAAATCTCCTATTCACCCCCCTCTAGTCGATATAACGCACTTTCAGCACGACCAAACTGTCGGATCGAGAATGGCATCTGCAATTGCATGCGGGATGGATCACGAGATGATGGACAAACTATACCTGCAGGGGAAGGAATGGACGTGGAGTGAGGGCAGAAGCGCACCAACCATCTTTGGCAACTGCTTGCCTTGCGACGCTGATTCCACTGCCTCTGCGCCAAGAGAGATGGCAATTCGTAGTGGGCTCTGTTGTTCGATATCAAGGTGAGGGGAGGGCGTGGGTGTTGACAAGGTGCTGACCCCCCCTCACCTAAGTCATTTGACCCCTTTGTAAGCCTCTTCTACTGCTTTCGACAGGAACTTGTGATCCCTATCTTGTACAGCTGTTAATGGTAGCAAAACATAAGCATAAATAAGAAAGCCTTTTTGAACAGTCCTCCAAACAAATGTTGTATTCGGTCTGCAACCCTCAGATATGTCATGTTTTGAATTGCAGCAAGAAGGGCGGAGGGAAATGCAGAAGCAACTGAAATAGTACCGTCTTTGGACTGAACAACCGCAAAAGATCAAAAAGGATAATCACTGAGGCACCCAGGTTACTTCATAATTTGCACATCATTTATCCAGAATGTAGCGTCTAGGTAAAACAAACTGAAATATATAAAAGGGTTATCACATAAACAAACAAACAAGATCCCCATGAGCCTGGAAGGTTGTAAAAAGTAGCACCATGCCGGACAGATGTTGGAAGGCTGCAGCATGTAATCGGAGCAAAAAAGAAAAAAAAATGGTGGACAGAGAATTTAGTACAGAACTGGAAATTCTACGGTAGAAGCATGCCACTTTACATATCCAGACAATTATTACGTTGCCAAAAACAGCAGAATTCGAATCTGCGGCAAAAGCAGAGCCCTGCATTTGCCCTTTTTATCGGCACCATTACTCTGCTTTGCTTCTGGGTAGGTGAGTGCCGGGCAAAGTACCGACGAGGTTACCATCAGTCGATTGCAGGCCCTACATCACGGAACCCAAGAGCCGGCGGGAGATCTGCCTCCCCAAGAGTTTAGGGGAGCAGAGAGAGCGGCGTGATGGATCTGCCGCAGAATTGTGTGTCGCCGGATGTGATCCGCGGTCGGGCAGATGGATCGAGGGCAAATCACACTATGGACGGGTTGGCGGAGGTTTAGAGCGACGAGATGCGGATGGGGCTGCCTGTCCACCCGTGGTAATGGTTGGCCTTCATCGCCGCCATTCACTTGACCTTCATCGGTGCAGCTAAGTTAGGTTTGGAGCGCTTTTGACGGCCCTAAGAAAGAGATGCTCCCTGTTGCGCCTTTATAGGAGAAGGAGGACATCGACGGCTAGACGGAGACAGAGCCGAAATTCCGACGGGAAGGCCGAGGACCGCGGCACTGTGAGGCGAACAAACAACGGTGGCGGCGTAACGTGTGTCGTGTGGAGAGAGAGGGGACAGATCGGGGATCGGAATTGGACGAGAGATCAGTGTGGAATTGAAGGGAATTAAAGACACATCTGAGATCGAGCGTTTCATCGTACAGGGGAACGAGAAGGCCTCGATTCGGCTTCGGGAGTAGCTGCCCGCAGACAGTTTGGCCCAGGAGCAGCTCACGCACGAGAGAAGGCCTATCGAACGGTCAGAAAACGACGAGCTACAAAATCTAATGGCCAAAATCAGTGAAGTCGTGAGAGTGCTCGGAAATGGTCCAGTTTTACTGTCTTTAATGTCGGAATCCAGCATGTGGCAGGTTGAATCGTTCGGGTCTTGTCATGACTCTATAGGTTGCATACTAAGCTGGATCACAATAACTCTAAAGGAAATGTTATATGTCTTGATGATACACACAATTTTTATGTTGAGCACTTCTTCCTTTGGTGCAAGTTTCCATATGCCGCTCTCCAAGCCTTTGTCAATTCGTCAACATAACTGGCTGGTAACCCTGATTGTGGTATTACTTGACTTAACCATGATGGTTTGTTGAATAGGTCTAAAAATAAGGACAGTGCTAACCAGTGGTGTAGCTAGAAATAAAATTGAGGGTGTGCACACTTTTAAAATGTTAGGTCCATTTCAATTGGCTTGGATGGGTCTTCAAAATCTGCTAATTTTTACATGGTAAAGAAAGGCTTTCAAAAAATTTAGGTGTGCCACGGCACGCCCCACACACCCCCTAGATACTCCACTGATGCTAACTTTCAACAAATGGATGGATCTATGGGACGCGCTTGCAAGGACGAACTCCTATGATGGAAGGTATTAGAGGCGCGGTCGACAGGTATGGGTGTTTCATATTTGACTATTGTCGTGCTGGTTATAGTCCAAATTTGAAACGGCACACACACCCTCATCCGCTGAGCCGGCCCATCTTTTTTTTTTCAAAACAGAAAAAGTTAGTTCTGTGTTGCATTTCAAACCAGGAATCTCATGTTCCTTGTAAGCTACATTTTCTTCCTTCTTCTTTTCTTTTTCCCTTCATTTGTTTTTCATTCATTCTTTTTTGGAATGATTTTGTTCAGTTTTCATTTTTCTATTATTATTTTATTTTTTCATTAATGTGCAAAAAATAAAAATTTGTGAATTTTGTTTATATCTATGATTTTTTAAATGACGAAATTGTTTTCAAAATCGACTAACATTTTTTAAATTAATCAACTTTCCTCAAGATTTATGAGTTTTATTTTTATTTGAAGTTTATAATAAAAATTTAAAATCAATTAGTATTTTTCAAACCGATAAGCTTTTTTTGCAAAGTTTGTGAACTTTTTAAAAAATCATGGATTTTTTCTTCACATTAAATGAAGTTTTTTTAAAACTCAATGAACAAAAATTTAAATTCGTGAACATTTATCAAAATGTATGTACTTTTTAAAATTCATGATTTTTCTATTCTTTTCTTTTTCAGTTTTTTTTTAAAGTCAACGATTACTATCGAGCGACCAGAGGAGCTGGTAAAGCGATCGAGCGCTAGCATTCATATAGGTCGGCCACCAGCCTCGGGGCCGAGAAGCTTCCTGGCGCTGAAGCGTGGCAAAATGAATTTAAGCGTTAGCCGGGCCTGCTACCCCAGCGGGTTTTGTTAAGAATGGAGTATCCATATTTTTCATTCTTTATTTTTTTCCTTTTTCCTTTTTTTTCCTTTTTTGTTTTCCAGTTTTTCTTCTTTAATTCATCTTCGGTCTATGAATTATTTGCAAATATGTGAACTTTTCTTTTATATCGATAATTGTTCTTTGAAACTCGCTGGACTTTTCATGAAATTTGATGAAAATTCTTCCAAATTGATGAACCTTTTTGAAAATGCATAACCATTTTTCGAAATAGATAAACTTATTTATAACTTGGGTATTTCTTTAACATTGATGGACTTTTTGAAAAATTCAATGAACTTTTTTTAATTTGATGAACTTTTTCTCAAATTTGATGAAATTGTTTCCGCATTTGATGAATGTCTTCTTCAAATTCGATATTTTTCTTAAAATTGATGATTTGTTTTTCTAATTATATGATTTTTTCAAATTCAATGAACTTTCTTTCAAATTATTTGAATTTTTTTGAAACTTTGTGAGCATTTTAAATTCATGATTTATTTCTTATGTTTTACCAATTTTGTTTTCATTTTTTAAGTCAATGGTTGACCAGTCAAATGGTCAACCATGACCTACCAAACTACGCTTGAAGCGACCATGGGTGGACCGATGAAGCGATCGGTCGCCTTACTTGGCCGACCCTGACCTAGGTGGTTGTGAGCGCCAGCTACTGTCCGTGCGCTCAAGGCACAAAACAAGAGCTCCCGCGAAGTGCTGCCCCAGATGTGGGCCCGGGGAGATGCGGGTAGGCAGGAGATCTTATGTTGGTTGGCCTACACGCGCGATGGGGTAGAGCTGTCGGCGTGAGAATAGTGGCTGGGCCTACCGAGTGATTGCGCATCGGGGCTTGGTTGTAGAGGCAAGTGGGCAGGGACTCGGCCCATCGACTATTTTTTGCGAGTCACTAGTTAGTGAGCGTTCCTTCGGAAGCCTCGCAGAGAGCACTGCCACGCCATCACGATCCGTTTGGCACTTGATCGGGACGTTCGTGATTGGATCGCGGGACAGATCGTGATTGGATTGCGAAGACGCACTAGCAGAAAAGAAGGCTTTGGTCCATCTAATGAAATCCCATTAGTGCCGGTTCACTTACGAACCGGGACCCATGGGGGCATCGGTCCCGATTCGTGAGGCCAGGGCACCGACCGGGTCTCGTGGGCCATTGGTCCCGGTTCGTCTGACCCCTTTGGTCCCGGTTCCAGACACGAACTGGGACGAATGTGCCTCGCTCCTGGACCACAACAATTGGTCCCGTTTTTGGATGGAACCGGGACCAAATGTTGTCCTTCACTCCCGGTTCCATCCTCAAACCGGGACCAATGCTTGGCCTATATATACCACCCGTCCGCGAGCAGAGCAGTCCACTGTTCTGTTTTTTTTTGGCTGGCCGTGGGAGAGATTTGTGGTGTTCTATATCACCTCCTAGCCACATGAGGTGTTCGATGAAATGCCCAAGACACACTTAAGCTTTCTCTTCTCGAAGCTCCTTGCCCAAGCTCCATTTTTCTCTAGTTTTGTGTACCTTTGGCGATCCGCCCGTGTCTTGTCCCCGTCCTCACCGCCGTCGATCGCCCGTGCCCATCTCGGCGTCGGCACCTCCGTGGTTAATCTCTTCTTCTTATCTTCTTTCTAAAAGAAAAAAGTTCTTACTTGTATGATTTGGATAGATACTTGTGTAATTTTCTTACTTCTATTATTGTTTGTTATTATATAGTGCGATGGTTTTGGTATCCGCCTCCGTCGGCCCTCGTCATGACTATGATTCGGATGTGATATATATTATATTTTATAACTATTTATATTATTTAGTGTTTATGACAATTATGACGACCAACGTGACATATATTTTTTAATCTAGGAGGTATGTGAACCGGAAATTCCAACCCACATAAAAATTCTTGTCTAGAAGTTAAATTTGGTTAAAAAATAAAACAATTACTTGAAAGAAAAATTACAAAGAGTTGAAGAGGAGAAGATGATATTGAAGTTGGATGTTGCCGAGGTGCGTGACGATCACAAGATCAAGAGGAATGCAATGCGCTTGAAGATTAGAAACATTAGAAAATATGTCATTCATACTAAGGCTTGGTATCATTATGTGGTTGGATTAATTTATACCTTAGTTGCGGTTATGATCGCATTTGTTGTTGCATTTAAATTTAGTAGTTTCAATATATGTTCTAATTAGATGCTCTAGAGAGCTATATGTTGTTCAATAATGAGAACTATGTAAGAACGTTATGTATTTATTTTGATCACTACTGTACTTTGGCTTTAACGTGATGATGAATTGCTATTAATTTGGTCACTTCTCTATTCATGATATATATGTTGTAATGGTTTTTAATACACGTACCCATGTGGTAAAAATGAAATAAGTTCGAAAAAATGAAATGCCTTTTGTAGCAGATGAGTTTTCGTATGAAACCTTCATACTTCGAAAGAGATTGTCCGATTTGTACACGAAGTGCATCTAGTTTTTGCGGCAACCCTCTCAACTTTTTAGCACATGCTATGTGGGTGAAATGATGATACCATGCCAACTTTCAACCTATTAAGAGTTCATTTGTAGTGGTTTTCAATTTCTGGGTCATTTAGCTCCAAAAAATCAGTAAAAGCAAGCAAAATATCAAATGAAGTCAAAAAGTGTTGAAAATTGATGATGTGGCCTTGAATGGTTCATTTTGAACACACAAAAACTCTGGAGTTCAAATAAGTTCGAAAAAATGAAATGCCTTTGTAACACATGAGTTTTCGTATAAAACCCTCATACTTCGAAAGAGATTGTCCGATTTGTACACGAAGTGCATTCAGTTTTTGCGGCAACCCTCTCAACTTTTTAGGACATGCTATGTGGGTGAAATGATGATACCATGCCAACTTTCAACCTATTAAGAGTTCATTTGTAGTGCTTTTTATTTTCTGGGTCATTTAGGTCCAAAAAATCAGTAAAAGCATGAAAAATACCAAATGAAGTCACAAAGTGTTGAAAATTGATGATGTGGCCTTGAATGGTTCATTTTGGACACACAAAAAGTCTGGAGTTCAAATAAGTTCGAAAAAACGAAATGCCTTATGTAACACATGAGTTTTCGTATGAAACCCTCATACTTCGAAAGAGATTGTGTGATTCGTACACGAAGTGCATCCAGTTTTTGTGGCAACCCTCTCAACTTTTTAGCATATGCTATGTGGGTGAAATGATGATACCATGCCAACTTTCAACCTATTAAGAGTTTATTTGTAGTGCTTTTCATTTTCCGGGTCATTTAGCTCCAAAAAATCAGTAAAAACATGCAAAATACCAAATGAAGTCAGTAAGTGTTGAAAATTGATGATGTGGCCTTGAATGGTTCATTTTGAACACACAAAAAGTCTGGAGTTCAAATAAGTTCGAAAAAATGAAATGCCTTTTGTAACAGATGAGTTTTCGTATGAAACCTTCATACTTCGAAAGAGATTGTCCGATTTGTACACGAAATGCATCCAGTTTTTGCGGCAACCCTATCAACTTTTTAGCACATGCTATTTGGGTGAAATTATGATACCATGCCAACTTTCAACCTATTAAGGGTTCATTTGTTGTGCTTTTCAATTTCTGGGTCGTTTAGCTCCAAAAAATCAGGTCGAATCGTGTGGACTCATGTCGAATCATGTGAAGAATAATAGATCTTGTTGGCATTTCTTGAATCATGTCGAATCATGTGAAGAATAGATCTTGTTGGCATTTGTTGAATCATGTCGAATCATGTGAAGAATAGATCTTGTTGGAATTTCTTGAATCATGTCGAATCATTTGAAGAATAGATCTTGTTGGAATTTCTTGAATCATGTCAAATCATTTCGAATAATGTGACTAATAGATCTTGTTGGCATTTCTTGAATCATGCCGAATCATGTGAAGAATAGATCTTGTTGGCATTTCTTGAATCATGTCGAATCATGTGCAGAATAGATCTTGTTGGAATTTCTTGAATCATGTCGAATCATGTGAAGAATAGATCTTGTTGGAATTTCTTGAATCATGTCGAATCATGTGAAGAATAATAGATATTGTTGGCATTTCTTGAATCATGTGGAATCATGTGAAGAATAGATCTTGTTGGCATTTCTTGAATCATTTCGAATTATGTGAAGAATAGATCTTGTTGGAATTTCTTGAATCATGTCAAATCATGTGGAATCATGTCGAATCATGTGAAGAATAGATCTTGTTGGGATTTCTTGAATCATGTCCAATCATGTCGAATCATGTGAATAATATATCTTGTTGGAATTTCTTGAATCATGTCGAATCATGTCGAATCATGTGACGAATAGATCTTGTTGGCATTTCTTGAATCATGTTGAATCATGTGGAGCTTGGTGAAGAACCACCTCTTCTTGCCAGTCTTGAACCTATCCTCGAGCTTGAAGAAGACCTTGACGTGGGACTTCTTGGCCGTCTTCTTGCCCGAGTCCTTGCGGATCACCTTCTTCGGGTATTTGGCTAGGCCGGCGACCAGGCAGTGCCCGTAGGGGCGGTCGCGGGTGCCCTCCTCAAACACGCGCACGATCACCGCCTTCTTCCCGGCGTACCTGCCCTACAGCAGGATCACCGCCTTGCCCGGCTTCAGGAACTTCACCATCTTCCTTCTCCTCTCCTCGCGTTGCGCCACCGTCGATGGGTTTCGGGTTGGGGGAGGGGTTGGAGGATGTGGGCAGGGGAAAGATGGCGGCATGGTTGGGGAGGAGATTATATAGGGTTGGCGGCGCTAGGGTTTCGTCGAATCATGTGAAGAATATATCTTGTTTTTGTTGGTACTTCACCAAGCACTTCGGACGTGGCAGGCACACGACATTCGTGTCGGTTTGTGGCAACAACCTGGACCAAAGACTTCCATTAGTGTCGGTTGGTGGTACAAACCGGGACCAAAGACCGCCTTTAGTGTCGGTTTGCGGCACAAACCGGGACTAAAGGTCTCTTCTTCCCGCCTGTCGTGGTTTTGTCACGGCAGATGTCCTTGTGAAAGGACTTAGAGATGGAGCCATCGCACCTTGGTGGCGACTTGAAGGGGGTGAGAGAAAGAAAGACTCATATTTACCCAGGTTCGGCCCCTCGTGAGGAGGTAAAATCCTACGTCCTGCTTTGTGTGGATTAATGGTGGTTTCCATTACAAGGAGGGCGTAACTCGCCTGACCTAGCTCTCCATTCTCTCTAACTCGCCCGACCTCTCACTGGGACTCGCCTTTATATACAGGTCGAGGCCCTAGGGTTTACAAATTCCTGCCATTCTACTCTTCGTAGCTTTCCTTATCTCTAAGTCGTCGTGTCCTCCACGATCGGGAGCTTCCTTGATATTCCATCATCCGCACGATCTTCTGAACCGCCCTTCAGTTCCTGGGCCACGGGACGCACAACCAATGGTGAGTCGCCCCTTTGGTGACCCGACCCATTAAGGCGGGTTACCCATAGGTAATATCCCCAACATTAGGCCCCAGATTGTCCTGAATTCATTCAAGTCAATAAACTCCTATCTACTCGGGCGACTCTCCTTATTTCTGACCTTCGACGAATGTTAAGTCGCCATCCATCATACTTGATCTAAGTCGCCATGTAATACTGAATGGCGTCACCTCGTCCCCTTAGTTCCAGGGCTCTTAACACCGTAACCGTCAACGGATCTTTTGTTCATAATTGCTTATCCCAAAAATCTAGGCGCCATCATCGCCACCTCTGACTTGTCACCTCGATTTCCGCCTCGACAACCTCGATTTCCGTTCTTGACCTTTAAATAACAAGGGAAATGGGGGGGGGGGGGAAGAAACCCCGTCACCAACCTCCATGTCGTCCTCGTGTTCCCCGTGCACTTCGCCTCCGAGCGCTAGCACCCCGGCGTTGTCTCCAAGCACCAGCGCCCCGACGTCGTCTCCAGCTCCTGGAGCTTCTCCATCGACCACGACCTTCCGGGCGTCAAGGAACACGAAGCACCGAGCATTCGTCCCCGGCGGCGATCTCCTGTTCTCGGGTACACACCTTCCCCCACTTAGGGTTAGGTCGAGAACGCCATGACCGTAGCCTCTTGCGAGCTAGCTTCATAATGCGATGAACACCCTTAACTGCTTTAGATCCGTTCCATGCTCTCGTGATTGATCTTAGGTAGTAACAGGCTTTGGCCATTAAATTATGTCCTTTTGCCAGTTTAAACCTACATACTGCTGACCAACGTTGTAGCTGCGTTATGTGCATAGTTCATTACCATTATTCCAGGCAATATCCTTCTATTTTGATCCGATCCGTAGATCCACAATTTACTGCCTATCTGTAGAAACATGTTTGTTCATCTGTTGAGAATATCTATAAGGAAGAGAACACTTTTGAGAGTCGCCGTTAAGCTTCAGTCTTCATAGCGACTTAGTTTCATTACTATAGCCATGATCCCTTCTCTTCCAGTCTGAAGGGCGAGTTAGAACACCTTTGAAGATATACCTGTAGATCGCCCAAATAATGGGCTATGATGTACGTCAACCTTTTGGTGGGTTACCAAATTTTTTACGAACACCATAGGCCCATACAGGCGATGTTGGGGGTGTGACCCGTGGATGACCCGCCCTAACTGGGTCGGGTTATCCGGTGAGCGATTCATCCAAATATTGAGTTGGGCTTTGTTTGGGCCGAATCAAAGTCATACGACGAGTACGACTCTTGGCGGATCTCCCGGCTTTGGAAGATGGCGACTTAGAGACCACAATGGTCACGAGTTGTAGGAAGGAAGGGACTCTTGTAAACCCTAAGGCCTTGACCTATATATAAAGGCGAGTCCCAAGGAGGAGAGGGCAGGTTAGAAATCATCGAGTGCTAGGTTAGGCGAGTTACGCCTCCCTTGTAATCGAATCCATATCAATACACACAAAGCAGGACGTAGGCTATTACCTCCTCTCGAGAGGCCGAACCTGGGTAAATCGCCGTGTTTCTCCCGCTTAACCCCTTTGAGTCGCCACCAAGGTGCGATGGCTCCAGTACTAAGTCCTTTCACGAGGACATGTGCCGTGACAAAACCACGACAGTTGGCGCCCACCGTGGGGCCTACGCACGGTGGAGTTGAGTTCTCAAAGGGAGCCCTACCAGGGTTTGGGAGTTACGCGACGGCGCTCATGTCTCGGAGCCGCCGCGGGACAATCTACATCGACAACCAACAATGGGGACCTGAAGCGAATTTGATCGAATCTGGCTACAGGGTCCCCTTCGGCAAGATCAACGTTTTCATCGGCATGATCGGATCACCCGTCCCCGAGCCGGACATCTCCACCGACATCGTCGAGCCGGCTAGGTACGTCCGCCCAGTCATAACACGAAACTTAACTCGCCCGGTCTTTGTGGGGTTCATGCAGGGATCGGAGGAGCCAGAGCACCTGGCGACTCAGGAGACTACCCCGATCAACTCGGACGACGAATCATCCATGGGCGACTCAGATTCCATCCCGTCCCTCCATGGGGATGGTCTCGGAGGCTTATCACTAGCCATGGATCCGGAAGTCCTTGACCGAACCCGCCGCCAGATCGCCATCTGCATGGCCGGAGCGACTCAACCAACACAAAACCCTACTGGAGGTGCTGGGACTGGCGAGACGTCCACAAGCCCAGCCGCAGTCCTGGCAGATTTAGCGGCAGAGATCACGAGACTAATGGCGACTCCCCTCACGCCGGAGAACCAAGAGGGGATAAACGCAGAGTTAGCAAAGCTCAGAGAGGCGGTGGCTAAGGCCCACCGGGATGCTGAGGTGGAGTCCGCCAGAATTGAGACTCGGCAAGCCCAAATTACGGCCGAAAGGATGCGTTTAAACACCGATAATTGGCGGTACGAAAGACAGCAGCGCGCGTCCGACGCTGTTCATCAGCGGAGACACCAGGGTCACCTGCCCCACGACCTCAATCCGACCCGTCAGTTCGACACTCCGCGAACCCCCGGGATAGGAGCTGCCCCGACAGGAGGACCGGGCCGCCCATCTAACCCACCGGATCATCCGATCGAGGGCCAAATTCCTCGTTTTCGGACGCCTCAAGGCCACTTCTCCAATCCGGTGGATAATGTGCTTGCCGCAACCCGCCACCTGGAGTCTCTTCCGATTCACGGCAACACCCCAGCTGAGATAGAAGCAAGGAATGCCATCGAGATTTTGAAGACAACAGTGGTCCAAAACGCCCAGTTCTCGCACAGCCTCGAGAGATTGCACTCCACCCCTCAGGCAAGCTATACCAGGAGTAGGCCGGAGGACCAGCCTGCCGTAAACAGTGGCCCGTGACACTTCCCGCAGGACAACCCGCCCGAGCGGAACCCGTCGGGCAGAGATCTCCCGAACATCCAAGACGCCCCGGCCCCCGCGTAGGGGGCGGAGGGCGAGTTGGGGTACCGTGCTTGTCCCCAGCCCTTCGGAACAAAAGAATGCCCAAGGATTTTAAAGGACCAAGGAAAGTGCCTAATTATACACCAGATCTCGAACCAACGTCATGGATCGAGGGTTATGAGATTGCCATGGACATGCTCGACGTAAACGAGGAGGTTTGCACCAGATACTTCACCATGATGCTCGAGGGGTCGGCACACACTTGGCTGAAAAACTTACCTCCCAATTCCATCCAGTCCTGGGCCGAGCTAAAAGAGTGTTTCATCAAAAACTTCCAGGGAACCTGTAAACGTCCGATGACGATTGTCGACCTACAACACTGCGTACAACGCCCGGATGAGTCGGCACACCATTGGTCACGGCGGGTTGCAGAAATTATTCATTCGTCAGATGGTATCACGGCAGTACAAGCTGTGCTTATCCTCGAGCACAATTGCCACTACGAACCCTTGGTCCAGAAGTTGGGGCGTCTCAAACGGAAGGTTCAGGACATGGGCGAACTGATGGACACCCTCACTAGGTATGCCGAGGCCGATGATACTAAGGATCCCGGCGAGGATGGTAAGGTTAACTCGCCCAAAAAGGGCGAGTCGACCAAAAATCATACCCGTTTCCAGGGGCGCAACCGTCACAATCAGGGGACCAATGGCAAGCGTAGACCACAGGAGGAGCCCTCGGACTTAGTTGCCAACACCAATCCTAATGACGGAAAAAAGAAGAATCGAGGTTTCAGTGGGAAAAGGCCGCGTAACTATGAGGAGCTACTCAAGGGCCCTTGCCCGCACCACGCCACGGCTGACGGCCCGGTGAGTCATTCTTGGGAGAACTGCTTCGTGATGCGAGAGTTTCGGGCAGAGGCGATCAAGAAAAGTCAAAACAAAGATCCAGACCGGCGCCAGGACCAACTCGCCGCGTCCAACCAAAGACAGAACCCCTTCGGTGGCTTTCCTGAACAGGGGGCACAGGGAGGCCTGCAGCCAGGCGGCGGCCAGTACCCGGTGCACCACCAGCGGCGGTACAACCCGCCAGGAGCTTTCCACCAACCGCCCCACAGGGGGCTCCACATGACCAGGATGATAATGGGGGCTTCCGCAACAACCTCAAACAACTAAGTAATGGGAGTACCACGTTTTTACTACTAATGCTTGCAGGCGTGATAAGAAGGTGAATCACCGAGCGTACAACGTCTCTGATCCGGCGATCCCCAGATATCTTCATTGGTCTGAGGAGAGCATAACATGGAGCAGGGAGGATCACCCCCCAAGAATAGATAATCCGGGCGATCTGGCGTTGGTCGTGGCCCCCCAAGTGGGGGGCTACACCCTGTCAAAAGTGCTAATGGATGGTGGCAGCAGCATCAATATCCTATACTTCGACACCTTCCAGAGGATGAATCTATTGGAGAAAGACTTGATGCCTTCAACCACGGTTTTCCATGGAATTGTCCCGGGCAAGTCGGCTTATCCCATAGGCCGGGTCAGGCTCACAGTGGCATTTGGAACTGCGCAGAACTACAGGTCGGAGTCTCTGATATTTGAGGTGGTCAAACTGAAAAGCCCCTACCATGCGCTGTTCGGGCGACCGGCTTACGCCCGTTTCATGGCCCGCCCGTGCTATGTCTACCTCAAGCTCAAAATGTCTGGTCCTAAAGGACCCATCACAGTTGAGGGAGATAGAAGGATCGCAAAGGAGTGTGAAGAAGGGGACGCGGCGTATGCTGAAGTCGCCTGCGCGGCAGAAGAACTCAAACACCATCGGGCCAATGTTGACCCAGCGGATATGTCGCCACTCAAGAAGCCAACCACAGATTCTGAGTCGCCCCTCAAATTCAAGCCGACGGATGACACTAAGACAATTGATTTCATGCCTGGCGATTCATCCAAGCAGTTCACCATTGGGATGGGTCTGGATCCCAAATAGGAAAGCGCGCTCATCGAATTCATCCGTGAGAATCGGGACATCTTTGCATGGAAACCTTCTGACATGCCTGGTGTACCGAGAGAATTCGCTGAGCACCATCTTAATGTTGACCCAAAATGCAAGCTTGTCCAACAGTACCTTCGCAGATTTAATGAGGAGCAACGCAAGGCGATTGGAGAAGAAGTCGCCCGTCTTTTAGCCGCCGGGTTCATCGTGGAAGTTTTCCACCCCAAATGGCTGGCTAACCCGGTGTTGGTACTCAAGAAGAATGGCACTTTCCGTATGTGTATTGACTATACAGAGCTCAACAGAGCTTGTCCCAAAGATCCCTTCCCTCTTCCCCGCATCGATCAAATCATTGACTCGGTGGCGGGATGCGAACGATTGTGCTTTTTGGACGCCTATTCAGGTTATCATCAGATCAAGATGGCCGTGGAAGATCAGGAGAAGACGGCCTTCATAACTCCCTTCGGGGCCTTTTGCTATGTGTCCATGCCGTTCGGACTCAAGAGCGCAGGGGCGACTTATCAACGCTGCATCCAGAATTGTCTTCGTAACCAAATTGGTCGCAACGTCCATGCTTATGTCGACGACATTGTGATCAAGACCCGCCAGGGGGAGACACTATTGGAGGACCTTAAGGAGACTTTTGATAATTTACGGGTATATCAGATGAAGCTAAATCCTACCAAGTGCATTTTTGGTGTACCTGCAGGAAAATTGTTGGGTTTCTTGGTATCGGAGCGCGGCATCGAGGCTAACCCGGACAAGATTGAAGCGGTTACCTCTCTCGGAAAACCGGCGAATGTTAATCAAGTTCAACGGCTGGCGGGCCGCATTGCGGCTCTAAGTCGTTTCGTGAGTCGCCTAGGGGAAAAGGCGATTCCTCTTTATCAATTGTTGAGGAAGTCCGACCGACTCGTATGGACAGATGAAGCAGACGAGGCGCTCGAGGCCCTGAAACACCAATTGGTTAACCCGCCAGTCCTGGCGGCCCCGACTGAAAAGGAGCCTATGCTTCTGTATATCGCGGCAAATTCCAAGGCAGTAAGCGTGGCTGTGGTCGTTGAAAGAAAGGAGGAAGGGAAGGAATACCCAGTGCAACGCCCAGTATATTTTATCAGCGAGGTGTTAACTCATTCCAAACAGCAATACCCGCATTGGCAAAAACTGGTCTATGGGGTGTTTATGGCGAGTCGAAAGCTTAAACATTATTTCCAGGAGCACCCGATTACTGTGGTCAGTTCCGCTCCCCTTGGTGACGTCATCCAGAATCGGGAGGCAGCAGGGCGAATCGCCAAATGGGCGATAGAGCTTGGGTCTCATCACATACAATATACCCCCCGCACAGCTATCAAGTCACAGGCGTTAGTTGATTTCGTTAACGATTGGACAGAACTACAGGCTCCGGAAGATCGACCTGACCTTACCTGTGGGACTATTTACTTTGATGGATCCAGGCAGTTGGAGGGCTCGGGGGCTGGTGTGGTGTTAATATCCCCTCAAGGAGATAAGTTCTGTTATGTTCTCCGACTCATGTTTCCCTGCACCAATAATGCGGCGGAATATGAAGCTTTGCTTCACGGTTTGCGACTCGCAAAAGAGATGAACCTAACACGAGTCAGATGTTTTGGTGATTCAGATTTGGTGGCGCAACAAGTTTCGGGTACCTGGGACTCTCGAGATCCCATGATGGCGGCTTACAGACGAGCTGTGTCTGATGTGGCGGGTCATTTTCACGGATATCAGGTGGACCATATTGATCGGCGACTCAACGAGGCAGCTGATGCTCTCTCACGACTCGGCTCACAAAGAAAACCGGTTCCCCCTAATGTTTTTCTGGATATCTCGCATAAACCGTCCGTGGCTTTACCCACATAGGAGGAATTGGCGATACCAGATCCCGAGTCTCAGCTTGTGGCGGCTCTCCATGTCACTCCGGATTGGGTTCTCCCTTATCTGGCTTATCTCACTCGCGGCAAATTACCCACCGACGAAGTTTTGGCTCGCCAGATCGTTCGACGCAGCAAATCCATGGTCATCATTAATGGCGAGATATATAAACGGAGTGCTTCTGGGGTCTTTCAGCGATGTGTTTCCCCCGAGGAAGGATCCGTGATCCTAAATGACATTCATTCCGGAGACTGCGGACACCACGCTTGGTCACGTTCTTTGGTATCAAAGGCTTTTCGACATGGTTTCTTTTGGCTGACGGCTCATGCAGATGCGGAAGACATAGTACGTCGGTGCGAGGGGTGCCAACGTTATGGGAGACAGGCTCATGTGCCGGCTCAAGAATTGAGAATGATTCCCATTACTTGGCCTTTTGCAGTCTGGGGGCTGGACATGATCGGTCCCTTTAAAATGTCTTCCAACAAGAAGACTCATCTATTGGTGGCAGTTGATAAATTCACCAAGTGGGTTGAGGCGGAACCTGTTGGAGCTTGTGATGCAGAGACAGCGGTCAAATTTCTGAAAAAGCTGATTTTCCGTTTTGGATATCCGCACAGTATTATCACGGACAATGGTACTAACTTGTCCCAAGGAGCGATGCATGATTTTTGTCGTCGAGAACATATCCGACTTGATGTTTCTGCGGTTGCTCACCCATAGTCCAACGGGCAAGCAGAGCGGGCGAATCAGGAGGTCCTGCGAGGGATCAAACCTCGACTCATGGTTCCCCTGGAAAGGACTCCAGGGTGTTGGGTTGAAGAGTTACCTTCGGTACTGTGGAATATTCGTACCACCCCGAACCGATACACGGGATTCACCCCCTTCTTTTTGGTCTATGGAGCAGAGGCTGTTCTCCCTATTGACATAAGGCATGACTCTCTTAGAGTCGCCGCATATGTGGAGCAGGATAATGAGCTGGCGCGTCAGGATTCCTTGGATGCCTTGGAAGAGGCGCGTGACCTGGCTGCGGCCCGTTCGGCTATCTATCAGCAAGATTTGCGGTGTTATCATAGTCGCCGGGTTAAGAGTCGGACCTTTCAGGAGGGCGACTTAGTACTTCGTCTAATACAAGATCGGGCACGCATGCACAAGCTGTCACCCCCTTGGGAAGGGCCGTTCGTCGTCAGCAAAAACCTCCGCAATGGCTCTTATTATTTGATGGATCTTCGGCCTAATCGACCGACCACAGAGGCTGAGTCAACTCGCCCCTGGAATATTGCTCATTTGCGGCCTCACTACACCTGAGCTCTTAAAGCTCCACATTTTGTAAGTTTTTCAGTTTCATTATGAAGTAATAAAATAGTCCCCGACTTGGGGGCTTCTTCATTAAAAAGAGCAAATTGTGTCATCCTGTTGCGACCTTATGAGCCGACAGAACATGCATTTAGGGTGGGTGCACGAGCTTTCTGACTCGCCTCCCCCTGTCGCGACCTTATGAGCCGACGAAACCTGCATTTAGGGTGGGTGCACGAGCTTTCTGACTCGCCTCCCCCTGTCGCGACCTTATGAGCCGACGAAACCTGCATTTAGGGTGGGTGCACGAGCTTTCTGACTCGCCTCCCCCTGTCGCGACCGTATGAGCCGACGAAACCTGCATTTAGGGTGGGTGCACGAGCTTTCTGACTCGCCTCCCCCTGTCGCGACCGTATGAGCCGACGAAACCTGCATTTAGGGTGGGTGCACGAGCTTTCTGACTCGCCTCCCCCTGTCGCGACCTTATGAGCCGACGAAACCTGCATTTAGGGTGGGTGCACGAGCTTTCTGACTCGCCTCCCCCTGTCGCGACCTTATGAGCCGACGAAACCTGCATTTAGGGTGGGTGCACGAGCTTTCTGACTCGCCTCCCCCTGTCGCGACCTTATGAACCGACGAAACCTGCATTTAGGGTGGGTGCACGAGCTTTCTGACTCGCCTCCCCCTGTCGCGATCGTATGAGCCGACGAAATCTGCATTTAGGGTGGGTGCACGAGCTTTTTTGACTCGCCTCCCCCTGTCGCGACCTTATGAGCCGATGAAATTACTGTTGTTATGGCCTAGTCCTGAAGGTTTTAAGCCTTTTCCTTTCTAAATATTTGTTGAAAATATCCATAGTTTGTTTGTTTTCACATATGCTGTTTCCAAAGTTTGAGACAGGAGGGTGATAAGAATTGTTTCATCCTTGGCGAATTAAGCATTATAGAAGACTCTTATAAGGGCGGGTCAAATATTTCAAATCGCCTTAAGGGCGATATAAGGGTTCTCGCAGAAGGTATCATCAAAAACAGTACTGACTTGCGGAAAAAGGACCTATTACATGGCTCTCAGGCCAAATTTAATAAAGTTTACTTCGCTAGCGCCTCGGGATCATCCTGACGTGAGCTCTGGCCGACTTCAATTTGCAAGTCGTCCAATACCCAATTGCACCTGGCCAAGGAAGCAAAGTCGTCTTCGTCAGTCAGAATTGATGCCAAGTCTGCTTCCAAGTCGAAAGGATTCTTGGGTCGCCGAGGAGTTAGGCTGGTCGTCACGAAGGTTGGCGGGCTGACTTTCTTATTTCTGCTATCATAAGCCGCCTGGTATTTCGTTAAATCAAGGCTTGCGGCAAGTTGAGTTGCAGCCAGCCGAGAATCCTTGACGACTCGCTGATAATCCTCTTCAACAAATTCTGATCCATCGTCCTTGAGCTAAGGAAAGCCGGCGGCTACTTCTTCTAAGTTAATCTCTGGAGCATATGCCAAGCAGCGACTCAGGGCAGTCAGAACACCTTTCCGGGCGGCTGACCGAGTTAACTCGCCAATCTGGGGGGGAAGTGTAGACAAGCATCCAAGCACCTTCTTGATGGAAGTGATAGGTTCTTTGGCACCCATCACAACTTTGACGGTCAACACGCTGCCTGTGTACAGTTGCTCTGTCAGCGTATAAATCGCCTTCAGCATCAACACACATTCTTCTTGCAGGTTGGCGGCTCTTGGACCTGAATTATGATGATTAACGACTTAACATCAGTGTTATGGTTTTTTTTTAAAAAAAGAAGAAAGGATGAGGTTGAAGATTTAAGTAAGGCTTACCAAAGACGGCTTGCGTCATGTTGGAGATATGACGTTTTAAGCCGGATAACTCCTGTTGAACAGTCGCCAGCTTAGCTTCAGCTTTCTCTGCTCTCTTCAAGGCGGCGTTTTGATCAGCTTGAGCCTTTTTTAACTCGGCCTTGAGTTTCACCATTTCGGCCAAAGCCAATTGACACTTTTCCTCCGACTGAGTTCGGGCGTCTTGTTGTCCAGCTAAATTCTTCTTTAAGTCGCCCGGCGCTGATTCGGTCTGAGCAAGATTTTCCTATTGAAAATTTAAGATAAGGGCAAGTCTCAGAACTACTACAAAGCAATATCCCTGACACTTGGGGGCTAATGTATAATTTTTCAGATAAAATTATACAAAAATCAAGACCCGGCTCATCTTTTTACTGATGACCCGACCCTTGGGGGTTACTGGTCGCAAGATGTTTTTCTAAAATTTTAAGACCCGGCTCATCCTTTTTACTGATGACCCGGCCCTTGGGGGTTAATGGGAATAATGGAGTATAGCAAAACTTACAAACTTACCTCATGTTTTTTGGTTAGCATCTGCAGCAGGTTTTTCTCCATCTCATAGCTTGCCTCCAGGCGACTTGCAAAGCCAGAGCAGAGTTCCTTAAAATCCAAATTGGCATATTCGGACAGTTTTTCTTTGGAAAGTCCAGACTCGGTAATGCCGTGGGAAGAGGATGCCACATGTTTGGATAAAACTTCTGCCGCCGGTTTAGAAAAGCCAGAACCGGTAATAACCACGGCATGTGGGTCTTCCGTTGTTGTCAATGGGCTCGGCGGCTTAGGGGCGTCCATTGCTTCTCTTGGCGACTCAGGAAGATCTACTTGAGTCGCGGGCTCAATTTGATCCGGAGTCGGAGTTGTTTCCCTCATGGGTTCTGGAGCTGCGTCAGGAGTTGATCCGCTGGTTTTCCTCTTCTTGGCTTGTGCCCTAGAAAAAAGGGGAATAAGCACGTTAAGGAATTGGAAAACTCGTTATTCTCAAAGGTCACGGCAAGATTATCAAAAGACTTACCCCGGAACTCGAATCATCGGTGGAAGTGTTGACATCACTGAGTCGCCCGAGGTGGGAGGAGAGTTCTGCAAAAGAGTTATATGTCAATCATACAGGCGGGTTACGAGTGTGACCCAAAGAGAAATGGAGAATGGCTACTCATAAAGAGTACCTCGCTTGGTTTTCTTTTATTTGTTGCCGGTAGGCCGGATACCAGGTCGCCAGAGTGACTTCGCGTTTTCCGGTTTGAGGCGTGCTGTGCTTTCTTCAGTAGGAAATTCAGGTCCAGATAAGCATTTAGATGAGAGAGGGGAACTTCCCCACAAATTCGCCTGGCCGGCTTAGGTGGAGAAGGAGATGAATCGGAGGAAACATAAATTACCTCAACAGAGTCCTCCTGGCTTTCGTTATCCTCATTCTATTTCAAGGAAAGGGAAAGATATAAATAAAAAGGTTAAAAGTGACGGGTGGCGAGTGAAAAGAGGACGGATTTTTACCTCTGAAAGTGCATCGCCGACTTGAGATTCGTCTACTTCGGATGGCTCAGCCGCAGCAAATTTTCCTTTACCCTTGGCTTTCTTCGAAGGCGGCCTGACATTTTTCATGGCTTGCTTTTTGGGTCTCCTGGACCACAACTTATCGCCTTTCTGAAATGGTATATATTATGAAACCACAATAGAAATAAAGCATAAGGGATAAATACCAAAGGCGGGTCAGGTTTGGTTACCTTGGGCGCCGGGTTAATTTTGCAAAAAGGCTTAAGGCCAATTTGGCCGCACTTTCCCGCAGGCTCGCCAGTCAACTTTTTGATGATGGTAACAATGTCCTTTTCCGTTAAAGCTGTGTGAAAATAGCATTGAGGATGATCCAGGGTGCCATCAAACTCACACATCAGACCATCCCGGCGGCTCAGAGGGAGAATACGCCATTCAACTCAGCAGCAGATTAGGTCGACCCCGGTAAGACCATTGTTCGTCAAGGATCTTAGCTCAGATAGTATTGGGATGAACTCCGATTCCTCTTCCTCGGTAAGCTTGTCTCGGAGCTTGAAGTTAACCAGAAGGCGAGTTGGCCTGTAACCCAGAAGCTTGTTCTCACCAGCAGGAGACGTCTCTTGACAGTAAAACCAAAACTCGCCCCAGCCCTTGGGATGGCTAGGCATGTTGAGTGAAGGGAATGGGCTATCCTTGCGGCGCTGGACGTTGACGCCGCCGAGTTCCAAACTGGGGCCATTGTGGAATTCCGTTTGGCGATTTAGATGGAAAAAATACCAAAATAGGGGGACAGAAGGCTTGATCCGCAGATAAGCTTCACAAAGAACTTGGAATTGGCTCAAATTGCTTATGGAATTGGGTCCGAGATCCTGGAGTCGGACGTTCATGAAAGTCAAAGCGTCCCTAAGAAATTTTGATCCGGGCGGCTTAAAACCCCGTTCCAGGTGTTCAACAAAAACGACTATTTCCCCTTCTTTGGGGTTAGGGAGATCTTCTCCTAACCCGGTGCGCCAGCCAATGGCATCTTGAGGATCCAAACAGCCCGCTTTCACATAATTGGCTAAAACAGCGTCATCAACCTTGGTAGGAAGCCAGTCACTCTTGAAGACGGCACCCATGCTAAAAATAAGTAAAGTATGATATTACATATCTTGGACACCTACTATACGAGATGGAATCGGTTCATTTAACCCGCCGAATACTTTGATTAAAGAAAGATTTAACTTGCCAGATCAAAGGGCTGAGTTGGGTTATTATGGCGACTTATGGAAGTATGGTTATTCCTAAAGGCTACGCTCTGAGAATGGTAAAGTCGTTTCGTTCTGAAGTGCCAGGAGGTGAAGACTACAAACAACTTTTCATGAAACAGTAAATAAGGAATGGATCTACCAGACAAACGTGAAAACCTACGGAATATAACTGGGCGCGAACAGTTTATTATCAAGTGATGCCCTTCGTTTGGTGGAGACATTGTTTCCAAAGATTCGCGAGTACATCGGATAAGTAAAGGTATTCGGGGCATTGGCTATCCAATCAAAACTCATGCTAATCGATTCAAAAAGGATAAGTGATTATGTGCGAAAAGCTTCAAAGGTACGGCAATGGCGGAAGTTCAAGCGAGGAATGAATCTACTCCTAAGAATGAATGGAAGCCTAACCTGATACTGTCGGGTGAGAAGAGCCGACGATGATAGGATTTGCTGAAGAAGCGCGAACGTCCCGTCGAACGAAGAAGCTTCCGGCGGCAGCAAGGTTCGCGGTGAATGGCGATGTGACCGACGGTGATGCAGTCGAAGAAGACGGTGGTAGAGGTGATGGTTCCGGCGCGAGGATGGGCGATGGCGGACGCCCACGGGCAGCACCGGAACTCCTCGTGTGAAGGTCGAAGGCGCGGTCGGCGGCGTTTTCCTCGGGGCGATGCGGTTTCCTCGCTGCGCTGGTGGGGAGGAAGGTGACAGGACTGGTAGGTGGGAAGTGACAGTTCTGTTCCCCCCCGGCCTATTTATCGAAGCAGGTGCTAGAATCGAGGCACCATGAGCGGGAACCACCGGGGGATAAAAGATTCTCTATAAATGTGCGCAAAAAATTTCGGGATAATAATGCGCTAAAGATCCGTTGGAGTTGTGGCGATCTTCTCGAGAAGAAAAAAAAGGGGAGTAAGAGAAGGCCAATTAATAATGATCTGGCGACTTAAGGGATTTTCAGTGTCCAGGAAGCAATGGCGGGTCTGCAATTTTTTGACAGATGAAGAAAAAATAGGGAATGAATCGCCTTTGATAGAGCAGAGATATTGGCATGAAGCCGAAAGGTTCAAGTCAATTTGGGGCCTAATGTTGGGGATGTGACCCGTGGATGACCCGCCCTAACTGGGTCGGGTTATCCGGTGAGCGATTCATCCAAATATTGAGTTGGGCTTTGTTTGGGCCGAATCAAAGTCATACGACGAGTACGACTCTTGGCGGATCTCCCGACTTTGGAAGATGGCGACTTAGAGACCACAATGGTCACGAGTTGTAGGAAGGAAGGGACTCTTGTAAACCCTAAGGCCTCGACCTATATATAAAGGCGAGTCCCAAGGAGGAGAGGGCAGGTTAGAAATCATCGAGTGCTAGGTTAGGCGAGTTACGCCTCCCTTATAATCGAATCCATATCAATACACACAAAGCAGGACGTAGGCTATTACCTCCTCTCGAGGGGCCGAACCTGGGTAAATCGCCGTGTTTCTCCCGCTTAACCCCTTTGAGTCGCCACCAAGGTGCGATGGCTCCAGTACTAAGTCCTTTCACGAGGACATCTACCGTGACAAAACCACGACAGGCGGGTTAGAACATCTCCTAGTCTTTTACCGAGTCGCCTCGTTCCCCCTTTTTTGTAGTCATGGGCAATACGAAGTGTGATTGGTTACCAACCAAAGTCGACGATGCCACGGTTGAGAAATTTTTTAAGGCGGGTCTCCTTGACAACAAGGAAACCATCGGTTGGAGAACTGCTCCGGGCGAGTTAACCCCCAACCCCGCTCCACGAGAAGTAGTAATCTTCACCGATTACCTTGAGCGCGGTTTTAAGCCGCCCGGGTCAAAGTTTTTCCGGGACGTCCTGCATTTCCTCAACGTCCATCCTCAAGATCTGGGACCCAACTCCATCAGCAAGTTCTGCCCGTTCTAGGTCTTCTGTGAAGTATTTTTTGCAGAGAGAACCCATGATACCCTTATTCTGGAACTTTTTCCATCTAAACCGCCACACCGAGTTTCCCAACGGTCCTAACCACGAGCTCGGAGGAGTTAACATCCAAAGACGTCGTGAACGTGGATTCCCGACAGTTCTTTTGCCCAGCCATCCCAAAGGCTGGGCCGAGTCATGGTTCTACTGCCGAGACACTTCTCCACCAGGCAAGAACCCTCTCTTGGGCTTTAGAGCAAACCGCGTGCCCATGGATTTCAAATTTCCCGATAAGCTCACAAAAGAAGAAGAGTCAGAGTTTATCCCAATATTCTCCGAGTTGAAATCTCTGAACAACAACGGGCTCATCGGGATCGACCTATTCTGCTACTGGATAGAATGGAACATCCTTCTCCTGAGCCGCCATGACGGGATGATGTATGATTACGACGGCACAGTAGACCATCCACAGTGCGTCAGTCGCCACAGACTCTCAGAGAGCGAAATTGTCGGAGTCATCTAGAAACTGACCGACGAGTCTTTGGAAGAATGCGCCAAGATTGGTCTTAAAGCCTTCTGCCGCGACAACCCGGTGCCACCAGTAAGAATCCAAGCCGCCCTTTGTCTTATTTACACTTAACAACGTTCGTGGCTTAAGATTGCCTCCATCCTTCAGAAAACCGATGTGTTTTGGCGGAGGGGCCCCAAAGCGGCCACCCCGTAGTCCACCAAGGTGTCGCCAAAAAAGAAGACGGTGAGCAAAAAGAAAGCCACCACAAAAGATTCATCTTTTGTTGGCGACTCACACGCAGACGAGGCACCTTCAGAGGTAAGGTTTTCGCCTTGCTCCTTATCTATGTGTTCCGAATTAAGTTTACACCATACATCCTTATGTGTAGGGCAACGACGATGAGAGCAAGAATGATGCAGTCGAGGTAATTTCCATTTCTTCCGACTCTCCTTCTCCTTCCCCTAGATCAGCCAGGCGGATCTGCAGAAAAGTGCCCATGTCTCACCCGCATGCTTATATGGACCCTGATTTCCTTTTGAAGAAAGCAAGATTTACCCCCTCGCGCAAGACCCGTAGTCGCTCTGGCGACTTGATCACCAGACTGCCTGAGAAGACAACCGGTCGGAAATGCACCAGCGAGGTACATTATTGTTTTATTATACCCTTTGTCGTGTGAAATATGACTCGCTACTTTGTAAATTTCAAGTCTTTGTTCTGTCAGACTTCTCTTCCTACATCTGGCGACTCGGCAATATCTCCTCTCCCGTCGATGATTCGTGTGCAAGGTTAAGTCTTCTTTGTTAACCCAATTTTTTCTAAACAATGATATGTGCTTTTAGTCTTGGTGCTTTTGTCGCAGGGCACAAGCGAAGAGAAGAAAAACCGATGACTCTCCTTCTGTTCTCCGAACATCTGATGCCTTAGGCACGAGCACCTCGGTTCCTGAGACTGATGAGGAGCAAATGACGGCTTGTGATATTCCTGCGGGCGATATTCCTGATACCCGGGATGACTCGCCCATCATTTTGAAGGAGACCGTTGGTCAGAGTAACCCGCCAAGCCCTCTCAAGGTGACTGACGATCCAGACGTCGTGGTCACTGGCGTTGGCTACTCCACTCCTCCAACTGCCATGCTTTCTAAACATACCTCCAAGGCAACTCGCTTTTCCCCTGATGAAGACACAGAACCCCTCAAGCTCCCCCAATATGAGAAGTTGGAATTCGACCAGCTTTGCTCCGGCTTCACAAGTCATCTGGAGAGGAATTTTGAACTGAAGAAGAGCTTGCTCCGTCTTATGAGGACCAAACATGAGACATGTTGACGTATTTGCCTGCACCCATTAGCCTTCCAAGGGCCGGCTCATCTTTTGAAAGATGAGCCGGGTCTTTGTAGTAGAAAAAATCTCCAAACTGTAGCCCCCAAGGGCCGGGTCATCTTTAGGAAGATGAGCCGGGTCTTGTATTTAGAAAAAAGATTTCAACCTATAGCCCCCAAGGGCCGGGTCATCTTTTGGAAGATGACACGGGTCTTGTATTTAGAAAAAACTTCAGCCTGTAGTCCCCAAGGGCCTGGTCATCTTTAGGACGATGAGCCGGGTCTTGTATTTAGAAAAAACTTCAGCCTGTAGCCCCCAAGGGCCGGGTCATCTTTTGGAAGATGAGTCGGGTCTTGTATTTAGAAAAAACATCAGCCTGTAGCCCCCAAGAGCCGGGTCATCTTTTGGAAGAGGAGCCGGGTCTTCCATACGGTATTATTTTTGATAAAAATCATACATTAGCTCCCAAGTATGAGGATTATCGCTTGCAATAATTCTGAAACTTGTCTCCCCAAATTTGATGTGCAGGAGTCTATGGCACAGACTGATTCGGCGGTAGCGGACTTAAAGGAAAATCTGGCTGAACAATGATACGTCCATTTTGCATCATGCTTTCATGTTGATATTTATTGCTTTATGGGTTGTTGTATTACTTTGTGGTACCATATTTATGCCTTTTCTCTCTTATTTTGCAAGGTTTATTTGAAGAGGGAGAATTCAGGCAGCTGGAATTCTGGACTGGAAAAGGATCAAATCTTAGTCCACTATTCTGCACATCCCCAAATGCCCTGAAAAGTTACGTGGATTTTTTTGGGATTATATAAAAAATACTGGGCGAAAGAAGTACCGGAGGGGGGCTGCCAAGGCGCCACAAGCCCTGCCACCGCCACCCCCTGGTGGCGGAGTGGGGGCTTGTGGGCTCCTTGACGGCCCACTAGCCCCCCTCTTTTGCTATATGAAGGGTTTTGGTCCAGAAAAAATCATACAGGAGCTTTTTCATGGTTTCCCCGCCGCCACGAGGCGGAACTTGAGCAGATCCAATCTAGAGCTCCGGCAGGACGATCCTGCCGGGGAAACTTCCCTCTCGGAGGGGGAAATGGTCGCCATCGTCATCACCAACACTCCTCTTGTCGGAGGGGAGGCATCTTCATCAACATCTTCATCAGCACCATCTCCTATCCAATCCCTAGTTCATCGCTTGTAACCAATCTTCGTCTCGCGACTCCGATTGGTACTTGTAAGGTTGCTAGTAGTGTTGATTACTCTTTGTAGTTGATGCTAGTTGGATTACTTGGTGGAAGAGTTTATGTTCAGATCCTTGATGCTATTCATTACACCTCTGATTATGATTATGATTATGATTATGCTTTGTGAGTAGTTACTTTTGTTCCTGAGGACATGGGATAATTCATGCTGATAATAGTCATGTGAATTTGATATTCGTTCGGTATTTTGATATGCTATATGTTGTCTTTTCCTCTAGTGGTGTTATGTGAACGTCGACTACATAACACTTCACCATATTTGGTCCTAGAGGAAGGCATTGGTAAGTAGTAAGTAGATGATGTGTTGCTGGAGTGACAAAAGCTTAAACCCCAGTCTATGCGTTGCTTCGTGAGGGGCTGATTTGGATCCACTAGTTTAATGCTATGGTTAGACTTTGTCTTAATTCTTCTTTTGTAGTTGTGGATGCTTGCGAGAGAGGTTAATCATAAGTGGGATGCTTGTCCAAGTAAGGGCAGTACCCAAGCGCCGGTCCACCCACATATCAAACTATCAAAGTAACGAAGGCAAATCATATGAACATGATGAAACTAGCATGACAGAAATTCCCGTGTGTCCTCGGGAGCGTTTTTCCTCCTATAAGACTTCATTCAGGCTTGTCCCTTTCTACAAAAGGGATTGGGACACTTGCTGCACCGTTGCTACTACTTGTTACTTGTTACTTTTTTCTTGCTACGTTTCACCTCGCTACACAATCAGTTGTTACCTCTACTTTCAGTGCTTTCAGTTATTACCTTGCTGAAATCCGTTTATCAGAGCCTTCTGCTCCTCGTTGGGTTCGACACTCTTACTTATCGAAAGGACTACGATTGATCCCGTATACTTGTGGGTCATCAAGACTCTTTTCTGGCGTCGTTGCCAAGGAGTTAAGCGCCTTTGGTAAGTGGAAATTGGTAAGGAATTTTTTTTGTACTATGCTGAAATTTATTGTCACTTGTCACTATGAAACTATTCCTTTGAGGAGTTTGTTCGGGGTATCTTCACCACGAACGGAAGCACGATGAGTTGTTCCTCAACCTGAGGTACCTACTGAAAATATCTTTTATGAAATTCCTTCGGGTATGCTTGAGAAACTGCTGGCTAATCCTTTTACACGAGATGGATCTTCACATCCAGACTTGCATCTGACCTATGTAGATGAAGTTTGTGGTTTATTTAAGCTTGCAGGTTTTCCCGAGGATGAGGTAAAGAAGAAAGTCTTTCCCTTATCTTTGAAGGATAAGGCGTTGACATGGTATAGGCTATGTGATGATACTGGATCATGGGGCTACAATCGGTTGAAATTGGAATTTCATCAAAAGTTCTATCCTGTGCATTTATTACATCGTGATCGGAACTTTATTTATAACTTTTGGCCTCGTGACAGGGAAAGCATAGCTCAAGCTTGGGGGAGGCTTAAATCAATGCTATATTCATGCCCCAATCATGAGCTCTCGAGAGAAATCATCACTCAAAACTTTTATGCTCGGCTTTCTCATGAAGATCGTACCATGCTTGATACTTCTTGTACCGATTCTTATATGAAGAAGGATATTGATCACAAGTGGAATTTATTGGAAAGAATCAAACGCAACTCTGAAGATTGGGAGCTGGAGGAAGGTAAGGAGTCAGGTATGAATTTCCAGTTTGATTGCGTTAAATATTTTGTTGAGACAAACAGTTCTAGAGATTTTAGCGCTAAGTATGGACTTGACTCTGAGATAGTAGCTTCTCTATGTGAATATTTTGCTGCTCATGTTGATCTTCCCAAAGAGAAGTGGTTTAAATATCATCCTCCTGTAGAAAGCAACATAGCCAAAACCAATCTAGTTGAGGAGAAAATCATTGCTTGTAGTGATCCTGTTGTTCCTTGTGCTTACACTGAGAAATCACCATACCCTGCTAGGATAAAGGATTATTCTAAAGCTCCAACTGTGATACGTAGGGGTTACATTACACCACCTGCACCCCCTGAGGAGATTAGAGTTGAACCTAGTGTTTCTATTATCAAAGATCTCTTAGCCGAAGACATAGATGGGCATGTTATCAACTTCTGTGAGGACTCCGCTAGAATTGCTAAACCTCACGCGAAAGACAAACACAGACCTGTAGTTGGCCTGCCCGTTGTTTCTGTCAAGATAGGAGATCACTGTTACCATGGTTTATGTGATATGGGAGCTAGTGTTAGTGCAATACCCCGTTCTCTATATGATGAAATCAAAAATGAGATTGCTCCTGCTGAGTTAGAACCCATTGATGTTAGTATTATGCTAGCTAATAGAGACACTATCTTCCCTTTGGGAATTGTGAGAGATGTAGAAGTCATGTGTGGTAAGACGAAGTATCCTACTGATTTCCTCGTCCTTGGTACTGCACAAGATAGCTTTTGTCCCATCATATTTGGTAGACCGTTTCTCAACACTGTCAGTGCTCACATTGATTGCATTAAGCAGACTGTCACAGTTAGTTTCGAGGGTGTGTCTCATGAATTTTAGATCTCCAAGTTTGGAAGACAACCCCATGAAAAAGAGTCGTCTAGAAGGGATGAAATCGTTGCTCTTGCCTCTATTGCCGTACCTCCTACGGATCCTTTAGAGCAATATCTGCTTGAGCATGAAAATGATATGCATATGGAGGAGAGAGATGAGATAGATAAAATTGTCTTAGAATAATATCCTATTCTCAAGAATAATCTGCCTGTTGATCTGCTTCGGGATCCTCCCCCACCAAAGGGTGATCCTGTGTTCGAGCTTAAACAGTTGCCTAATAGTCTTAAGTATGCCTATCTTGATGAGAAGGAGATATATCCTGTTATTATTAGTGCTCTCCTCTCAGAGCACGAAGAGAAGAAGTTACTAAGAACTCTGAGGAAGCACCGTGCTGCTATTGGATATACTCTTGATGATCTTAAGGGTATTAGTCCTACTCTATGTTAGCACAAGATTAAAACCGATCCTAAATTTAAACTAGTTGCTGATCATCAAAGGAGATTGACTCCTAAGAAAAGAAATATTAAAGCTTCTAGAAGCATGAATCATTTATCCTATTGCTCATAGTGATTGGGTAAGTACAGTACATTGCGTACCTAAGAAGGGAGGTATCACCGTCGTTCCTAATGATAAGGATGAACTAATCCCACAAAGGATTATTTCCGGCTATAGGATGGTGATAGACTTCCGGAAACTGAACAAGGCAACCAGGAAAGATCATTATCCTTTGTCGTTTATCGACCAAATGCTAGAAAGGCTATCAAAGCACACACACTTCTGCTTTCTAGACGGTTATTCAGGTTTCTCGCAAATACCTGTTGCACAATCTGATCAAGAGAAAACCACTTTCACCTGCCCCTTCGGTACCTTTGCTTATAGACGTATGCCTTTTGGCTTATGCAATGCACCTGCCACCTTTCAAAGATGTATGATGGCTATATTCTCTTACTTTTGTGAAAAGATTGTCGAGGTTTTCATGGATGACTTCTCTGTTTATGGGTCTTCCTTTGATGATTGCCTCAGCAACCTTGATCGAGTCTTACAGAGATGCGAAGAAACCAACCTCGTCTTGAATTGGGAGAAGTGTCACTTTATGGTTAATGAAGGCATCGTCTTAGGACACAAAATCTCTGAAAGAGGCATTGAAGTTGATAAGGCTAAGGTTGATGCAATTAAGAAAATGCCTTGCCCCACAGATATCAGAGGCATACAAAGTTTCGTAGGTCATGCTGGTCTCTATAGAAGGTTCATTAAAGACTTCTCTAAGATTTCTTGGCCTCTTACCAACCTCTTGCAGAAGGATGTTCCTTTTGTTTTTGATGAGGATTGTGAGGAAGCTTTCAAAATACTTAAGAAGGCTTTGATAACCGCACCTATTGTTCAACCACCTGACTGGAACTTGCCCTTTGAAATCATGTGCGACGCTAGTGATTATGCTGTTGGTGCTGTTCTAGGACAAAGAGTTGACAAGAAGTTGAATGTTATTCACTATGCTAGTAAAACTCTAGACAGTGCCCAAAGAAACTATGCCACTACGGAGAAGGAATTTTTAGCAGTCGTGTTTGCATGTGAAAAGTTCAGATCTTATATAGTTGACTCCAAAGTCACTATTCACTCTAATCATGCTGCTATTAAGTACCTTATGGAGAAGAAGGACGCTAAGCCTAGGCTGATCAGATGGGTTCTCCTGCTACAGGAATTTGATTTGCACGTCGTTGACCGAAAGGGTGTTGATAACCCTGTAGCAGATAACTTGTCTAGGCTAGAGAATGTCCTTGATGACCCACTACCTATTGATGACAGCTTTCCTGATGAGCAACTAAATGTCATCCGCACTTCACATAGTGCACCGTGGTATGCCGATTATGCAAACTATATCGTAGCCAAATACATACCACCCAGTTTCACCTATTAGCAAAAGAAGAAATTCTTCTTTGATTTGAGACACTACTTCTGGGATGATCCTCACCTTTATAAGGAAGGAGTAGATGGTGTTATTAGACGTTGTGTGCCTGAACATGAACAGGGACAAATCTTGCAGAAGTGTCATTCCGAAGCCTACGGAGGACACCATGCTGGAGATAGAACTGCTCATAAGGTATTGCAATCAGGTCTCTATTGGCCCACTCTCTTCAAGGATGCCCGTAAGTTTGTCTTGTCTTGTGACGAATGCCAAAGAATAGGGAACATCAGTAAGCGTCAGGAAATGCCTATGAACTATTCACTTGTCATTGAACCATTTGATGTCTGGGGCTTTGATTATATGGGACCTTTCCCGAGTTCCAATGGGTACACTCACATCTTAGTTGCTGTGGATTACGTTACTAAGTGGGTAGAGGCTATCCCCACTAAAAATGCTGATCACCACACCTCTATTAAGATGCTTAAAGAAGTCATTTTCCCAAGGTTTGGAGTCCCTAGATATTTGATGACTGATGGCGGTTTACACTTCATTCATGGTGTTTTCCGCAAGATGCTCGCTAAGTATGATGTAAACAATACAGTTGCATCTCCTTATCATCCTCAGTCTAGTGGTCAAGTGGAGTTGAGTAATAGGGAGATCAAATTGATCCTACAAAAGACCGTCAATAAATCTTGAAAGAATTGGTCTAGCAAACTTGACGATGCACTATGGGCTTATAGGACTGCTTATAAGAATCCCATGGGCATGTCACCGTATAAAATGGTTTACGGTAAGGCCTGGCATTTACCTCTTAAGCTGGAACACAAAGCTTATTGGACAATCAAAGAGCTCAACTTTGATTTCAAACTTGCTTGTGAGAAGCGGTTGTTTGATATCAGCTCGTTAGATGAATGGAGGGCCCAACCATATGAGAATGCCAAGTTCTTCAAGAAAAAGGTTAAGAGATGGCACGACAAACGAATACAGAAACGAGAGTTCAATGTAGGTGATTATTTCTTGCTATACAATTCTCGTTTGAGATTCTTTGCAGGCAAGCTTCTCTCTAAATGGGAAGGTCCTTATGTTATCGAGGAAGTATATCATTCCGGTGCCATCAAAATCAATAACATGGAAGGAAATTTTCCTAGAATGGTAAATGGGCAAAGAATCAACCATTACATCTTTGGTACTCCCATAAATGTTGAGACCGATATCATCAATGTCATAACTCCAAAGGAGTACTTATCAACCTGTTTCGGACCCTGAAAACGAAGAAGTATCTATTTCGGTAAGAAATTGGACTCCGATGCTTTTCCAATAGGAAATTTCCTCCGTTTTGGAATTTTTGGAAAATTAGAAAAATAAAAAGCAGTCCGGAGAGCGCACGAGGCGGCCACAAGCCCTGCCACCACCCCTACCCCCTGGTGGCGGAGGGAAAGCTTGTGGGCACCTCGTGTGCCTCCCGGACTCCGTTTTCTTGCGGAGCACTCCTTCTGGTCCAGGAAAAATCAATATATACTCGCTCGAATGTTTTGATCTCCGTATCGCGCATTTTTCCTTTGTTTTCGTGTCGAGCCTGTTGTCTGCCGCAGATCTAGGTCAAGATGTCTTCTCAGGATTCAGAAGAAGAGATCTATGTGGCCGATGATCGTGCTAACTCTAGGATTAATGGGGACTTGGAACATACGGCTGGACCACTGATGAGGAAGAGGATTATGAGCCTAAAGGGAAGGAACAAACGAGTTCCGATGAAGAGGAGGCTCCTCTACCTCAACCTGCAAACACCCATGTGGAGTTCAAGAAGACAATCCCCCCCAACTCCACGAAGAAGCCTAAGACCATATTTATCCCCTCTCGTTTCTTGGAGGAGAGTAAGCAAGAGCTTTGCCATAGAGTGTTCAAACTTGAGGAGGAAAATGACGATCTAAGGGAGCAGAACTTTTTGCTCAAGTGGAAATTAGACAAGCTCAAGACTGCTCCAACAACACCACCATCACCGCCAAAGGAAGACAACTAAGCATTGGTATGGGCAATCCCCTTGGCTTCTGCCAAGCTTGGGGGAGTTGCCCTGGTATCGTATCACCTATATATCTTTTGCTTTTACCTTTCTTTTAGTTCTTTCCTTTTCAGTTTTTATTTCTTCTCTTAGAGGAATAAGTCTTTAGTTTTTAGTTTGAGTCTTTTTCTTTTGCCTCTCCCCCGATGTATTCGAGCTTGCGAGCTATATAATAAAGAGTGTCTTAGTCATGGGCCTTGCTTTGTGCCATGATCAAAAGTATGAAAAGAACGATAGCATGAAAGATCATGAGACGATATTATGGAAAGTGATAACTTCACATATGACACATATGATGATAGAAACTTGTTGAGAATAAATCAACATAGACCTCAGTCATTGTTGCAATTAATAAGAAGTAATAAGGAAAGAGAGGTTCACATATAAATATATCATCTTAGACACTTTTTACAATTGTGAGCACTCACCAAACTATTACATGCTTAGGAGTAGATGTTGGACAAGGAAGACAACATAATGAATTGTGTTTGCTTGGTTCCAAACAATGTTATATGATTAGAGATCCCCTGGCATGTGATGATTTCTTCCACCTCTTATTAGCCAAAACTCCCACACCAAGCAGAGATACTACTTGTGCATCCATAAACCTCCAACCCAGTTTTGCCATGAGAGTCCACCATACCTACCTATGGATTGAATAAGATCCTTCAAGTAAGTTGTCATCGGTGCAAGCAATAAAAATTGCTCTCTAATATGTATGATCTATTAGTGTGTGGAAAATAAGCATGGTACGAACCTGTGATGAGGAAGACATAAAAGCGACAGACTGCATAATAAAGTTCTTTATCACAGGAGGCAATATAAAGTGATGTTCCTCCGCACTAAGAGGACACATATTCAAAACCTCAAAAGCGCATGACAACCTCTGCTTCCCTCTGTGAAGGGCCTATCTTGTACCTTTACTTTTTGCCCTTGTAAGAGTCATGGTGATCTTCACCAATTCCCTATTTTTGCCTTTGTCTTGGCTACCGTCACATGCTTGGGAAAGATCTATATTCATATATCAACTTGGAGTTGAGTACTTATGCTTTATTGTTGTTGACTTTACCCTTGAGGTAAACCGTTGGGAGGCAAAACTATGAGCCCCTATCTTCCTCTGTGTCCAGCTGAAACTTCGACACCGTGAGTACCACGTGAGTTATAACAATTGTGGAAAACAAAAGAGATGATTGAGTATGTGGATTTGCTTTACAAGCTCTTATTTGACTCTTTCTGATGTTGTGATAAATTGCAATTGCTTCAATGACTATGGATTATTGTTGGTTACTTCTCGATAAGGTTTTTTGCTTCATGCTTTGCTTTGTGAAGGAATTGTTACTTTCCCATAAGAATCTTTATGATGTAGTGTTGTTCTATGTGTGATCATGATGTCTTCATGTCCGTATTATGTTTTATCAACACCTTCGTCCCTAAACATGTGGACATGTTTATGGAACTTGGTTTTCTCTTGAGGACAAGTGAGGTCTAAGCTTGGGGGAGTTGATACGTCCATTTTTCATCATGCTTTCATGTTGATATTTATTGCTTTATGGGCTGTTGTATTACTTTGTGGTACCATATTTATGCCTTTTCTCTCTTATTTTGCAAGGTTTATTTGAAGAGGGAGAATTCAGCAGCTGGAATTCTGGACTGGAAAAGGAGCAAATCTTAGTCCACTATTCTGCACATCTCCAAACGCCCTGAAAAGTTACGTGGATTTTTTTGGGAGTATATAAGAAATACCGGGCGAAAGAAGTACCGGAGGGGGCTGCCGGGGCACCACAAGCCCTGCCACCGCCACCCCCTGGTGGCGGACTACGGGCTTGTGGGCTCCCTGACGACCCACTAGCCCCCCTCTTTTGCTATATGAAGGGTTTTGGCCAGAAAGAATCATACGGGAGCTTTTTCGTGGTTTCGTTGCCGCCACGAGGCGGAACTTGAGCAAATCCAATCTAGAGCTCCGGCAGGACGATCCTGCCGGGGAAACTTCCCTCCCGGAGGGGGAAATCGTCGCCATTGTCATCACCAACACTCCTCTCATCAAAGGGGAGGCATCTTCATCAACATCTTCATCAGCACCATCTCCTCTCCAATCCCTAGTTCATCTCTTGTAACCAATCTTCATCTCGCGACTCCGATTGGTACTTGTAAGGTTGCTAGTAGTGTTGATTACTCTTTGTAGTTGATGCTAGTTGGATTACTTGGTGGAAGAGTTTATGGTCAGATCCTTGATGCTATTCATTACACCTCTGATCATGATTATGATTATGCTTTGTGAGTAGTTACTTTTTGTAAGTGCATCTAGTGCCCCTTAATGATTTTGGTGGTTTGAAGACTGATAGGTTAAGTATCTAATGTGTTTATGAGTGTACACATGATCTATAAGTCATCGAGGAGTTTGAGATATTTGAAGAATATCGACCCCTAAAAATATATGTCTTCAGTTGAAGAAATTGGTCTGAAGCTGAAGAAATGAATCGCGAGGAATCTGCGATGAAATTGATATTCCTCATGAAGATACTGATATTGAGATGTCCGGTGGTTTCTGAAGAAAATCATTCTGAAGAATTTGAAGCATGAAGATTTACACTTTCTGTTTTACTTTCTTCGCATTTGAGTAATAGGAACACCGTACTGTTAAAGGGGGTCGAAGTTACACTATGGAATGAATTTCCTCATCATGCTCAACCCAAGCCTAATCCTACCAAAAGCCTCGAGTGAGGAATATGAGTGACATGAGGACTCTCACAGTTGAGGGTTCCGACCGTTTTGATAGCCACGCCAAGTCACTTGTCTTATCCACTCCAACGGTCATATTATTTAAGGGCATTAGTGTCAAATCATGTCGGGATGCTCCCAGGCTATAAATAGCCACCCCCACAACCACTAGCTGGTTGGCTGCTCCGTTAGAAACTGACACTTGTCATAAGAGCAACCCAAATTCCTCAAAGCCTTCGAGAGTGATTCATCAGTGAGGAAATAAACCATCGACAGAAACCACAAACCAAACCTAGTGATTGAGCATCACTGAAGAAGTTGTTCCTGTGTGGGACTATAGCCTTTTACCTTTGAGGACTGTGCATCCTCCAGACGGTTAGGCGTCATGGTCTAGAGCTTTCCAGCAGTCAATTGTGGATCGCCGGGTGACCAAGTTTGTGAGGGTTTGGAAGTCTGCCCTGAAGACTTACCATGAGTGTTGGGCAAGGACTGTGTGTCCTTAGCTCAAGGAGAATACGGTAGGGACTGTGTGTCCCGGGACTGGGTTTCCTTTGGTTTCGATACCAAGCCGCTCCAAACCAGATGTACGACTGTCACAACAGTTGGAACTGGGTCATCAACGACTGTCTTCACTAAGAAACGGGTTCTAATTCCTCAACTCCTTACTTTCCTCGTACTGTGTGTTGATGACTTTCATTGTGACTGTTTGAAGAATTTGTTGAAGACTTTCTCTGAATTTCCTCAACCCCAAATTCTTCACGTCAGTTAATCCTCATGTGAATTCTGCATGCCTGCTCACTGTGCAATCTGTTTTCACATTCTTCACTCTGAAAAACTGCTGTAGTGAAACTTTGCACATCTGATCCTTTACTGTTTCCGCTGTAAGTTAGTCATCAGTGAGGAATTTCCTCAAAAGGAATTTCCTCAGCGATGAAATTCTAAAAATCTCCTATTCACCCCCCTCTAGTCGGTATAACGCACTTTCAATTGGTATCAGAGCAATGTACTCCCTTGTTCTGTGTGATTTTGGTTTAACCACCTGGAGTTTTAGTTATGTCGACTGCAGGCATGTTTAAGATGACTGCAACATGTACTACCTACGAAGGAAAGAACTTTCCCTTCTGGAAGAACAAAATGCAAATGCATCTACAAGCTATTGACAATGATCTCTGGTATATTGTGGAAAATGGCGTCCCCATCATCTCTGCCAGTGTCACTGCGGCTGATGTGAAGAAATTCAAGCAACTCGATTCTCAAGCGAAGAACATCATCTGTGGCCATCTGAGCCCAGGCCAGTTTGGAAGAGTAAGTGCTTTGGGCTCTGCAACACTGATCTGGGAGAGACTATGCAAGGTAAATGAAGGAGTATCAACCCAGCGTGACTCTCGTGTTGATATTCTTCGCAATCTCTTCAATCGCTTCAAGAGACATGACAATGAAAGTTGCCAAGACACCTTTGATCGCCTCACTGACATATCAAATGAACTGCAAGCACTGGGAGCTCGAGACATCACTGACCACGAAGTTGTGAAGAAACTGCTGAGATCTTTGCATTCTTCATTTGATACTTTAGTTCTGATGATTCAAGAAAGACCAGACTACAAGATGCTGGATCCAGCTGATATACTTGAAAGGCTAAATACTCATGAATTCCAGCTAGAAGAAAAGAGAGATCTATATGGACAAAGCTATTCCAGACCACGTGCACTGAAGGCTAGAGCAATTTCCTCATCTAAAGAAGAAGACACAGATGACAGCATTTGTGACCCTGAAGAATTTGGACAGGAGCTTGCAATGCTCGTGAGGAAATTCCACAGATTTACATGACGTGGCTAGTTCGGTAAATCTTCAAGAAGAGACATGAGGAAATCAGAATCTTCATCTGAGGACTACAAGAAACGAACCTGTCACAAGTGCAAGAAATCAGGTCATTACATTGCTGATTGTCCCCGTTGGGGAAAGGAATCAAAGAAGAAGAAATACAAGGATGACAGTTCTGATGGCTCGAAGAAGAAGAAGAAATCTTCAAAATCCTCATCACACAAGAAGACTAGTTTCAGAAAGGCTCGGGCACTTATTGGCAAGGAAATGGACTCCGAGGCCGAATCAGAGGAATGTGATGAAGAAGAGGGTTCTGAAGAAGACTCAAAATCCGGACAGGCTAGTCTTGCACTAGCAACTACTTTCGTTAGCAAGTCAATCTTCAATCTTGAAGAAAATGATTGCACAATCCATACTGATGACTATGCTGATGACTTCGCTCCAACCTATTGCTTCATGGCAAAGGGTTCGAAGGATGACAAACCCAAGAATACCGAGTGGGTTCTTGATAGTGGCTGCACACATCACATGATTGGTGATAAAAGCTTACTGATGAATGCCACTAACTCCATCACCTCTGAAGCAAATCACATATGCTGACAAAGGTAAAAGCAAGGTATTGGGACTTGGCAAAGTGGCTATTTCCAAGGATAGACATATGGACAAAGTGATGCTTGTTGAATCCCATGGTTTTAACCTTATGTCAGTCTCGATGCTTTGTGATCTTGATATGATTGTTATCTTTGGTAGATATAGATGTGTAGTCATCATGGAATCTGACAGATCCAAAGTCTTCGAAGGAGTAAGAAGAGGGGATTTGTACATTGTTGATTTCTCTACAGGTCCTCAACCAGCCACTTACTTACTAGCAAAAACCTCAGAAGGATGGATATGGCACCGAAGATTAGGTCATGCAGGCATGAGGAATTTGCACACGCTCGTGAAGAAGAAGCATGTCATCGGCATCGAATCAGTCAAATTCCTCAAGGATCATCTGTGCGGTGCTTGTGAATCTGGGAAAATGACCAGATCCAAGCATCCCTCTAAGACTATCATGACCACTACACGTCCATTCGAATAGCTTCATATGGATTTATTTGGACCTACTCACTATGCCACACTAACCAATGCAGCATCTTTATATGGCTTCGTCATAGTTGATGATTATTCCAGATATACTTGGGTGCATATCATAGTGTATAAAACTGAAGTGCAGGAAATCTTCAAACGATTTTCTTCAAGGGCCTCGACGAACTTTGGCATCAAGATCAAACATATCAGGAGTGATTATGGAACCGAGTTCAAAAACACTGGTCTTGATGATTATCTTGATGAACTTGGTATTACTCACGAATTGTCTGCTCCTTATACTCCTCAGCAGAATGGTGTCGTCGAAAGGAAGAACAAGACTCTGGTTGAAATGGCAAGAACTATGCTTGAAGAATATCAGACTCCTCGTCACTTTTGGCCTGAAGCAATCAACACTGCATGCCATATCATCAACATGGTATATCTTCACAAATTCCTCAAGAAAACCTCATATGAACTCCTCACTGACAAGAAATCCAATGTAAGTTATTTCAGAGTCTTCGGTGCAAAATGCTGGATTAGAGATCCTCACCATAGCTCAAAATTTTCACCTAAGGCACATGAAGGTTTTATGCTCGGTTATGGAAAGGACTCGCACACTTACAGAGTCTTCAACAACTATCACAAGAAAGTTGTTGAGACTATAGATGTGCGGTTTGATGAAACTAATGGCTCGCAAAGAGAGCAATTGCCTTCTGATCCAGATAAGCTGTCTCCTGAGGAAGCAATAAAGCTCAAGCCTACTGAAGACATTGTCCCCACTGAGGAAATTGGTGAAGAAATGATCCCCATCACTGATAAAAATCAAGAAGATGCTCCTGAGGAAATTGCACCAGCACCACTTCCTCAGCCCAGACAAAATCCTCAACCAACTCATCCGAGGATTGCAAACGAAGTAGAACTTGACAAAATCCTCAACGACATCAACGCGCCAGGTCCTCTCACTCGCTCAAAAGCTTCACACTTAGTTAACTTTTGTGTGGCATTTTTCCTTTGTATCCATCACAGAACCCTCAAAAGTTGCTGATGCTTTTCTGGAACCGCAGTGGATCCAAGCTATGCAAGACGAACTTCTTCAATTCAAGATGAATGACGTATGGGAGCTCGTCAAACGGCCAGATCCTCGCAAGCACAACATCATCGGCACCAAGTGAATTTTCTGAAACAAGCAAGATGAGGACGGTCAAGTGGTGAGGAACAAGGAACGACTTGTAGCCCAAGGCTACACCCAGGTTGAAGGAATAGATTTCGATGAAACTTTTGCACCTGTTGCTAGACTTGAAGCTATTCGAATACTACTTGCTTATGCTAATCATCATTACATCACCTTATATCAAATGGATGTGAAAAGTGCATTCCTCAATGGTAAGCTTGAGGAAGAAGTATATGTTGCTCAGCCCCCAGGTTTTGAGGATCCAAAGAATCCAGACAAAGTCTTCAGACTCAAAAAGGCTCTTTATGGTCTCAAGCAAGCCCCTTGGGCATGGTATGATACATTGGAGGAATTCCTCATGAAGAAAGGCTTCAAACCTGGTTCACTCGATCCAACTCTTTTCACAAAATCCTATGATAATGAGCTATTTGTATGTCAAATATATGTCGATGATATCATATTTGGCTGTACTGACAAAAGATACAGCGATGAATTTGCCTACATGATGAGTGGAGAATATCAGATGTCCATGATGGGGGAGCTGAAATTCTTCTTAGGTCTTCAAATTCGTCAACAAAGCAATGGAATCTTCATATCACAGGAGAAATACCTCAAGGATGTTCTGAGGAAATTCGACATGCACGAATGCAAAGGTGCCAAGACTCCAATGCCTACCAACGGCCACGTCGGCACTGATGAAAATGGTAAAGATTTCGATCAGCAGGTATATCGTTCTATGATTGGCTCTTTATTATATCTATGTGCATCTAGGCCAGATATAATGCTTAATGTTTGCATGTGTGCACGTTTTCAAGCAAAACCGAAGGAATCACACCATAAGGCTGTGAAACATATTCTTCGATACTTAGCTCACACACCAACACTAGGATTATGGTATCCCAAGGGCTCCAATCTTCATCTGGTAGGGTATTCTGATTCAGACTATGCTGGTGACCATGTGGATCGCAAATCAACTTCTGGCACATGCCATTTCCTCGGAAGATCACTAGTTTTCTGGTCCTCAAAGAAGCAGAACTGCGTATCACTCTCCACTGCTGAAGCTGAGTACATTGCTGCTGGTTCTTGCTGTGCTCAATTGCTATGGATGAAGAAAACCCTCAAGGACTACGGCATCAACATGAAGAATGTGCCTCTCTACTGTGACAATGAGAGTGTTATCAAGATTGCATACAACCCAGTACAACACTCGAAGAGCAAGCACATCCAGATTCGTCATCATTTTCTTCGGGACCATGTCCTCAAGGGCAATATCCTCATCGACCATGTGAAGACTGATGATCAACTGGCAGATATCTTCACTAAGCCCTTGGATGAGAAAAGGTTTTGCAAGTTGCGGTGTGAGCTAAATATCTTAGAATCTTCAAATGTTTTGTAAAAATATGCACACATCCTAACACTTATGCAAAGTTGATGACTTAGATGTGCAACACATGATGAATCGATTTTCTTCAACTAATGAAGAATGTCACTCTGAATTTGAAGAAATTGAAGAAGAAATTGATTCTCAAGGCCCTACGACAATTGTATGCGGCGTCTGTAATCAACATTCTTATATGGTGGGTAACGCCACCGCCCAATGTGAAATTCCTCAAGTTGATTTTCTTCAAATGATCAATTTCCTCACAATGCGTTTTTCTTCAAAACAGTTGTTCTTCATTGCGATGATTTATTACAAATCTTCAAAAACACTTGATGACTTTCTTTTGACTAGATAGACTGTGATTTCTAGTCCTCAACATCATTCACTTATTGCTATTTCTTCAAGTTGATGTTTCTGCTAAGTGAGTGTGATCGGACCCTACTTTCCCTCTATGCTATACTCATCCAGTCTATTCAATTCTTCATATGCGTTCTACTTGAAACTTTGTTCAAAATCCTCACTACGTCCTTGTCAGCTGATGATTTTGTAACGAAAATCCTCAAATCTTCAAAAATTGTTTCTTTAAGACACAGTAACTGAACACCCACTTCCCACGATCGGATAACCACGATCTCCACTATCTCCATCGCATCGTACTGGAGCTACGCGTGTCCTGCGGAGACATAGAGGCAGGGGCTATTTGGTCCGACATTCTCGCGCCAACAGTAACTTTTGGCTATAAATATGTCCTTATCCCCCTCGGCATCCTCTTCTTCGCCCCATCACTCTCCTGCCACAACATACACCACCGAACCCTAGCGCCATCGCTGGTAGTCTCGTCACTGGTGAGGAAGAGCTTCACTGCCTCGACTTCTCCGTCGCCGGAACCACGCCGGAGTCGGACCATCTTCGTCCGCCGCCGCCGTAGATGTCCTATGTCGCCGGGTTAGGGTGCATTGGACACTCGAATGAAGAGCCTCTCCACACACAACTTTCTGTGTTCTTCGTGCGCACCTTCCAGGGTAAATATATCCCATTTTTACAGCAAGTTAGATCTAAAATTTTACATCTTCTATGTGAAATCTGTTTTTCCTCAAGATACAATACACACTTGATTCCTCAAACACTGCCTATCACCACATCATTGATGAACTATGCTAAGCATCTAAGATTTTCACGAGATTCCTCAATTGTGTGAATTTTCGGATCTCTTACAACTCTGGAACCCAAGAACAGTATGCTTAGGAAAATTCCGCAACCACTGGTTATATTCCTCAAACTGTCAAACTTTTTCATTTTCTTCAAATCTGAGAACGCATATGACCTCTCCAAATTCCTCGCAACTATACTCTGTTCACAGGTACACACATGTCAGCTGATGAATCTCTCTGTTCTCATCACATTAACTCATTTGCAGCGTTTCTGGAAGAAACTCTTCAAGGCTCATCAGAATCCTCAAGAGTTCAAACTCATCAGCAAAATCCTCAACTGAAGAAAATGGAGGAAGACAGAAAACAGAAGGGAGGAAAGAAACTTGAGCAGAACACAGCTGTGGATATCCCTGAGGATATTTACTTGGACTATTGCACGCCTGATGAAAATGAGACAATGGCCAAGAGGAAGATACGGCTGCAGAAGATTGAATGCCGATGGGCGAAGGAATGGAAGGAATACAGGTTTGTGACTCCCAAATATGCGAAGAAATTCGCTCTGAAGCCTCCTGGCAGAAGGGCCCCACTTGAGGAGCATCAAGTAGCACATCCCTCAAGCCTCATGACCATTGATGACTATCCAGATGAGAAAGAAAAGCATCTGGCCAAGCTCAAGAAGCAGGCAGAAGCTGAAGTGAGGAAATTTAATGAATCCTCAACTGCTGCCTCAGGTGCTACTAATTCCTCTGCTGCAGAAACCTCAGGCTCAGAAATTCCTCAAATGCAGTCAGTGCCATCCAAGCCAAAGGCTCCAAAGCCTCAAGAGAAGTCTTCTTAGGCTTTTGTCACAAAACCCTCAGCACCAAAACCCTCAGTACCAAAACCTTCAACACCAAAACAATCAGCGTCAAAGCCCTCGGTACCAATCTCCTCAGCACCAAAATCCTCAGCTCCACCTCCCAAGCCTCAAGAGAAACCAGTACAGAAGGAGGTCATGAAGCCTACGACCGTCAGCTCCAGCTCCTCACTCCCAGCTGCAACCAACTCGAAGACAAAGTCTTCAACACCTCCTGCGAAGACTTTGGTAACTGCTGAACGTGCACCTCTGCCCAGACCCAGCAAAATCATCGCAGTCCCGTCTGCATCAGAGGGAAGTGATGAATTTGATGATGAAACCCTGCAAGCCATCATCAGAAACAAGCAAGAAAGAGTAGCTCAAGCATCAGACAGTGCCATTCCTCTGGCCATGTGTTAGAGCATATATCTGCATATGTGGTTTTGGTAATTAATGAAAATTCTTATGGACTAATGGTTGCCTTAAGTTACATTTATAGGATTTGTCCATAGGCACTTCTTGAAGTCCATATGTTGGGTTCAAGGAGTTTATATGATGACCAAGATGGTATTCAAGGTATTATCCAAAGAATGGTCATAGAGACACATGGTTGATCAAGATCTAAGACAAAGAGTAAATCAAGATGATCAACACACAAAGCGTACAAGATGTACCGAGAGGGGTCAAGTGATCCCATGGTATGGTAAGCATTGTCCATTACGTGTTTGTGTACTAACCCATGGTCTTCGTGAGAGTTCTATGTGGGGGTTAGGTGTGTTTCCATGGGCTTGCGTCAAAGGTAAGATCTCATACAACCCATGAAGTATGACGTCAAGTTGTGATCGTCATCAAGATTGCAATGTGCAAGTTCAAGTGGATCAACACGAAGATATCATGCTTGAAGCTTGCCGTCCATTGTGGTTGCAATGGACTTGTGAAGATATGCTGAAGAGTGGCTCACCCATAGTGAGTATGGGGGAGCAATCAACTAGTCTTCATCAAGCCAACGCAATCAAGAAAGGTGGTCCATCTTGAGGAAGCCAAGATCATCATCATCTAGCTCAAGAGGACGAGGTGCAAGGTATAAGTTTACCCTTGATAGGTTTTCTGTTTAGGATAGATTGCTGTACTATCAAGGGGGGCTCTCAAGTGAGTAGCTTGATCGTATCGTTCATTGAGAGCTCAAACCATTTGCATCCTTGCATCATACTTCTTGGTTCTTGTTTGGTGTTTCTCTTTGTGAGTTTCAGAGCTTATGGTCATCTTCGTGACAAGCTCGAGTTCATCGAAAACGGAGTCCATATGCATCTACTATGATGTTTTCGATGTTGGAGTTTTTGCCGGTTCTTCATTCATAGAGGACTCACATCTCTATATCATTGTCTGTTTGGATAGCTCTTGTCGTCCTGAATCCAACAAGCTTGGGTTTGCTCGATTCGGAGCTCGTATGCGAAAGTTATGGCTGTTTCAGTGGCGAGCGGTAGTACCGCTGGACCTAGCGGTAGTACCACTAGAGTTGGCGGTAGTACCGCTGGCCCTAGCGGTAGTATCGCTAGAGCTGGCGGTAGTACCGCCGTCCCAGCGGTAGTACCGCCCCTGGCCAGCGGTAGTACCGCTCCAAGTTTTTAGTACCGTCATCTTTGCGGTTGTACTGCGTCGGACACTTTTGCGAAGACTTTCTTGGCGGTGGTAGTGCCTTCTCCGCTAGAGTTGGCGGTAGTACCACTGGGGTGCCAGCGGTAGTACCGCTGGAGTGCCAGCGGTAGTACCGCTGCAACCAGCGGTAGTACCGCTAGCCGGCGGTAGTACCGCCCCTGGTCAGCGATAGTACCGCTGGAATGCCAGCGGTAGTACCACTGGAGCTCGGGCAGAGAGTGGGAAAACGGTTGGATTTTCCCCCCCACTATATAAAGGGGGTCTTCTTCCCCCTTGGCCTTATCTATCCGTCGAGATCTTGTTCTACCTCCATTGTTGACATTCTTAGAGCTTGCTTACTCTCAATCCCTCCAATGATTCTTGCTTGTTCTTGAGGGAAAAGAGAGAGGAGACCTAGATCCACATCTCCACCAATCACTTTCTCCTCTATGTGAGGGGAACCCCTTGGATCTTGATCTTGGAGTTCTTTGTGAGCTCCTTGTTCTTCCTCTCATATTTCTCCATAGCTTTTGTTGTTGTGGAGCGATTTGAGTGTGAGGGACTTGACCACTTCGTGTGTTCTTGCCATTGCATTAGTTGCATCGGTTTGAGTTCTCCACGGTGATACGTGGAAGTGAGAAGTTGAGAAGCTTACTACCTTTGGTACTTAGTACCCTAGATATTGTTCTTCGTGGATGCTTTGGCATCCTAGAAGCTTGGTGGTGTCTCAGAGCTCAATCATTGTGGTGTGAAGCTCCGGGCAAGCGTCGGGGTCTCCAATTAGCTTGTGGATATAGCCCCGAGCAATTTGTACGGGTTCGGTGACCGCCCCCAAGGTTTGCCATTTGTACGGGTTCGGTGACCGCCCTCAAGGGTCCCTTAGTGGAATCACGGCATCTTGCATTGTGCGAGGGCGTGAGGAGATTACGGTGGCCTTAGTGGCATCTTGGGGATGCATTGTGCCTCCACACCGCTCTAACGGAGATTAGCATCCGCAAGGGTGTGAACTTCGGGATACATCATTGTCTCCCCGTGCCTCGGTTATCTCTTACCCGAACCCTTTACTTATGCACTTTACTTTGTGATAGACATATTGTTTATTGTAATATATCTTGCTATCACTTAGTTGTTTATCTTGCTTAGCATAAGTTGTTGGTGCACATAGGTGAGCCTAGTTGTTTGTAGGTTTTGTGCTTGACATATTAAACGTTAGTTTTATTCCACATTTGTTCAAGCCTAAACCTTAATTATTTTAAAGCGCCTATTCACCCCCCCTCTAGGCGACATCCACATCCTTTCACCATGGACCCCAAGGTCCTCCTTGACTACATCAACATCTGGTATGAGGACCCAAACACTCCAATTGATGACTTGAAGCTTCCGCCTGGCATCAGTCACATGGTGACCACTTTCATCAATGAAGCCAAGTGGAAAGAACAGCAGGCCAGGCAGGTGTGACGCCCTCGGCTTAATCGTACGCTAATCATACACGCAAATGCGTACGATCAAACCCAAGGACTCACGGGGAGATATCACAACACAACTCTAGACACAAATAAAATAACATCAGCTTCATATTACAAGCCAGGGGCCTCGAGGGCTAGAATACGAAAGCTCGATAAACACACGAGTCAGCGGAAGCAACAAATATCTGAGTACAGACATAAAACATGGGGTGCCTTAGAGAAGGCTAGCACAAAAGATACAACGATCGAACGAGGCGAGGCCTCCTGCCTGGGAACCTCCTAACTACTCCTGATCATCAGCGGCCTCCACGTAGTAGTAGGCACCGTCGGGGTAGCAGTCGTCGGCGACGGGGACCTCCATCTCCTGGGCTTCATCATCTGATCGCAGCAAACGGATCAAGGGGACAAGGGGGGAGCAAAGCAGCGGTGAGTACTCATCCAAAGTACTCGCAAGTCTTACATCAGAACTATTCTAATAATGCATCAGTATCAAAGAAGGGGGTTTATATGTGGACTGACTGCAGCAATGCGAGAATAGAGAGAGAAGGCCTAGTCCTATCGAAGACTAGCATCTTCAGGGTCTTGCAGCAGTAGACGAGGGTAGAACAGGGGTAACACAATAATAGTCATATTGTTGCAGCAATATTAAAGTGAGGTCACGCCTAAGGATCCTCCCTCGACTCCCTGCGAGGAAGCAATCCCGAGGCAAACTAATTCCAGTTAAGTAACAATTGTAGTTGTATAAGATCGGGGCACAACTCCAAGTCGTCCTGTAACCGTGGACACGGCTATCCGAATAGTTAATTTTCATCCCTGCAGGGGTGCACCACATGTCCCGTCACGCTCGATAACACTCTGGCCGGACATACTTTTCTGGGTCCTGCCCGGCCTCGGAATATCGACACGTCGCAGCCCCACCTAAGACTAATCAGAGAGGCCAGCCCGCCGGTCTAAATCCTAAGCACAAAGGGTTCATGGGCCCAGTTCCCCTTCACGCTCCTGCACGTGGCGTGGGCGGCCGACGTCAGTCCTAGCATCCCTTAATCACAAGCGCGATGCATCTCGGGACCACTCGGGCGCGCGCCGCTACACTGCTGGCATCTGAAAAGCTTCGGCTGATACCGCGACGCCGAGTACCCATAATTCTTCCCGCGTAGCCGGTTAGTGCGAAAAGGTCTCCGACCAACCCAGATCAAATACCCAAATCCATTAGCATCTTAATTAGGCCAGCAACACAGTCTCGCGGGAATCCACCCGTCTTACAACTAATCACCGAAGATCCCAGTAACATGGTCGAGTAACTGTGTGGTTGTAACATCGGGGGAATCCGAGGTATCACCCTCGTTGGATTCCGAACGATGTACCCGTCAAGGTGGGCTTAGAGGAATCACCCTCGGAGGTCCCACACTCGCGGGGTGGCACGACAGAGACGTCATCGGGAATGGTGAAAGAGGAATCACCCTCGATAACCACGACCGACTAGCTATACTACAGAGATATCATCAGGAGTACTTAACGAGGTGTCACCCTCGGTACCCGATAGTATCCCTGTAGCGCGTACAACGGAGGGGGGTGAACGTGCTGTGTCGGGTCTGGCTCGTCGATCAGAGATCGAGATTTGAAAACAAGCGGGGCAACTGATCTACGGGGTCAGAGGGGATGACTGCTCCACCTATATTAAGCAGGTTAAAGGTACAGGACTGAAAGTAGCAGTTCATCAAAAACAGGCTATGCATCAGATATAGGAGCTAACTACAACAGTAGCAAAATACTAATGCAAGCAGTAGGAAGAAAGACATAGGCGATATAGGAATGATCAAGAGGGGGTTTGCTTGCCTTGCTGCTCTGCGGCAAAGGACTGATCGGCAGGGTCGTAGATGTACCCGGCAGCAGTGTCAGTCTCGGGGTCTACCGGTAAGAAGAGGGGGAAGAAACAATAAATAATAGCACCGATGCAACACAAAACATGACATGAAAATATGCAGGCTAGGCATGAGCTAACGCAGGAACATCCGTCATAGACGGGTCGGAAGAATATCTGACGATATTTTCCGGGTCTCGGGCTACTACCGGTTATACTGGAAACGATGGAAAAGTTCCATGTTTGCTATGCTAGGGACGCGTGACAGACGAATGGACCGTGCATCCGGGTTCGTCTCACTTTGCTGATCAACTTTCATGTTGAAATTATTTCGATCTGACTTAAGGATTATTTAATATTAATTTTTAAAGTTTTATTAATTATTTAAGAATTAAAAACAGATTTAAAAGATTTAGTAAAATCCTATTATGACATCATCGCGATGTCAGGCTGACATCACATTTGACCGGTCAACTGACCAGCGGGTCCCGAACGTCATAGGCACAAGTTTTTATTAAGATTAATTATTTATTAATCAGATTAATTCAACGAGGGACCCACGTGTCATACTCTAATTATGTTAATTAATTATTTTAACTAATATATCTATTTATTTATTTATTTAAGAAAAACATTATTTTTAATCATCGCGTGGGGCCTCCCTGTCATTGACAGCGGTGCATTGACCCCACCGGTAAGTGGCCTAAGGTTATTTCCTCATTTATTTTTATTAGATACCTATCCGTGCAAATACCGTATTCCTCTAAATACCCAAATACACAAATACATACATCACATCTCATACATACATACATACATACGCATCTAATACACAATTTATTCCTTTTTCATTTTTCCTTTCTCTCAACACTCATCTCTCTCTCTCTGTTAACAGAGACAGAGAACAATTTTCTCTAACACCAACTAGAAGAACACAAACTTTGAATCCTTCTACCGGAGTCCACCGTCGACGGATCGAGGCCCCGTTTGCCGGAACGGAACCGTGACGTCGAGGAGAACGACACGGTGGGAGGAGCCCGAGGAGGGGCTCACCGACGGTGACGTGACGGCCCGGTGAAGCCGGAGTTCGCACGTAGTTGACGGTGAAGACGGACGTGGAGGCGGTGACGGTGACGGTGGTGGTGACGTGCCGGCGAGGAGGAGCCGGTGAGGAGGGCCCCGGTGAGGAGAGGCCCCCGGAGGTGGAGCCGCCGACGGTGAGGGGCGGCCACCGTAGAGAGGGCCGCCGGAGATGGACCTCCCGGAAGGGGCCGGCCGCCGAGATGGGGGGGCCGAGGTGGCCGGCGCCCCTGGGTGGAGGCCGAGAGGTGGGGGGGGGGGCGCCGGGAGAGGATGCTCGGTGGAGGGAGGCGGCCGTGGGGTGGGGAGGAGGCCGTGGGGGGAGGAGGCCGGTGGGGGAGAGGGCTGCCGGCGGGGAGGGGTGGCCGTCGGGGGGGGCTGCCGGCGGGAGGGTCGACGGGAGGTAGGAGGAGGAGGCGACGTGGGAGTTGGGAGAGGAGGGGGGCTCGGCAGGGGAGAGATCTGGGGGAGAGGGGCGACGTGGGGGGAGGCGAGAGGGGCAGAGGGGGGGGGGACGGGATCAGAGAGAGAGATTTGCGGGAGGGAGAGGGGGCGAGATGGGGGGGCGTGTCGGTGGGGTGGGGAGGGGCCGCGAGGGGAGGGGAGTGGCGGCGGCGTGGGAAAAGGAGGGAGTAGCGAGGGGAGGGGGGCCTCTCGCTAGGGTTTGGCGGGAGTGGGCGCTGGAGGTGGCCGGCTGGGCCTTGAGCCCAGTTGGGCCACGGGGGGGGGGGGTTGTTTCATTTTTTTTTTGATTTGTTTTATTTTGTTCTTTCTCTTTTCTTTATTATTATTATTATTACTTCTTCTAATCCCTTTTTCTTTATTCTATTCTTATTTACTTTTCTTTCATCGTTTATTATTTATACTCTTAGTCCTTTCTTTTGTTTATTTATCTTCATTTACTATATCTCTTTACTTATTTTGTTGAAGCCCCTTTCTTAATATATCGGGATCATCAACGATTCCAAAAGTACCCGACTTGATATTATAATTTGTTAGGGAATCTTTACAACTCCCCGACGTTGTTATCTCAACAACACGAAGATCTTTTCATGTTTGACTTAATCCCGAAGCTTCGAACTATGATTCGGTTTCAATCATCACGAGAACTTTGTTATAGTTAGCGGTGACGTGGCATCATTAGCGGGTGACCACTGTAGCTTAATTACAATCACTACTGTAGCAAAAGTCGAGGATGTCACAATTCTCCCCTACTAACAAGAATTCTCGTCCCGAGAATTAAGAGGTAGAGGGAAAGAGCCCGGGGTATTCATCACGAAGATGATCCTCGCGTTCCCAAGTGGCTTCATCTTCAGAGTGATTTGACCACTGCACCTTAAGGAACTTGGTGACCTTGCGACGAGTCTTACGTTCAGCTTGGTCGAGAATGCGGACCGGGTGCTCTTTATAAGAGAGGTCTTGTTGGAGCTCTAGCATATCGTGATCCACTGCTCGAATAGGGTCCTTGAAGCAGCGACGGAGCTGAGAAACATGGAAGACATCGTGAACCTGAGAAAGGTTCGCCGGCAGTTCCAATTGATAAGCCACTCTTCCACGCCTTTCGAGAACAGTGAAAGGACCAATATAACGAGGAGCTAATTTGCCCTTGATTCCGAATCGGTGTGCACCTCTCATTGGTGTGACACGGAGATAAGCCTTTTCGCCAGGTTGATAGACCATATCTTGATGATGACGGTCATACTGACTTTTCTGACGAGACTGAGCAGCCTTCAGATTCTCATGAATAATGCGGACTTGATCTTCGGCATGTTGAATAATATCCGGACCGAAGAGTGATCGTTCCCCAGTTTCTGACCAATTCAGAGGAGTTCGACACCTTCGCCCATACAATACTTCGAAAGGGGCCATCTTCAGACTAGCTTGATAGCTATTGTTGTACGAGAACTCGGCATACGGGAGAGATTCCTCCCATTTCTTACCGAAAGAAATGACACAAGCTCGAAGCATGTCCTCGAGAATTTGATTGACTCGTTCAACTTGTCCCTGGGATTGAGGATGAAATGCAGTGCTGAAGGACAGATGAGTCCCCATAGCCTTCTGAAAACTTTCCCAGAATTTTGAAGTAAACAAGCTGCCACGGTCCGAACTGATTACCAACGGAATACCGTGAAGTGAAACAACTCTTGACATATAAAGATCTGCCAGCTGACTAGCATTAATCGTTTCTTTGACGGCCAGGAAATGTGCAACTTTGGACAGTCGATCAATGACGACAAGAATAGCATCATTACCTTTCTGAGACCTGGGAAAACCAGTGACGAAGTCCATTTCAACGTGATCCCATTTCCACTCGGGAATAGAGATAGGTTGCAGAGTTCCAGCAGGCTTTTGGTGTTCTGCTTTGATACGCCGGCATATATCACATTCTGCCACATAGCGTGCAATGTCTTGTTTCATATTGGGCCACCAGAATCTTTGCCGGATGTCTTGGTACATCTTGGTACTACCCGGGTGAATAGACAATGGTGTGTCATGAGCTTCTTCCATCACCTTCCCAGTCATCCTGAGATTTTCCTTCTTATTTGGGACGAATAGGCGACCCTTGAAATACAAGGCGCCACCTTCATCAACAGTGAAAAAGGAGGGTTTACCCTTTGCAATATAGCTCTTAATCCTGTCGACATCATCGTCAAAGTTCTGTATATTCTTTATGGAGCTCATAAGATCTGGTTCAACCACTAGGTTACTGAGGGAACCCTGATTAACAACACGGAGGTTCATCTTCTGATACTCTTCAGGAGGGGGAACAAGGTAACCCTGAGGAACAATGTGGAGGTTCAGCTTACGGAATTCCTCTTGCAGACGATCGTGAACCTGATGAACCTGGAGGTGGTTGCAGTATGACTTGCGACTTAAGGCATCAGCCATTACATTAGCCTTGCCAGGGGTATATGATATACTACAGTCAAAATCTGCTATACGCTCCATCCACCTTTGTTGACGCAGGTTCAGCTCCGGTTGAGTGAACAAGTACTTCAAACTTTGATGGTCGGTGTAGATTTCACAGCGATTACCGACAAGGTATTGTCGCCATTCCTTCAATGCATGAATGACTGCGGCAAGCTCGAGATCATGAACTGGGTAGTTCTCTTCATGAGCACGCAGTTGACGTGAAGCATAAGCGATCACCTTGCGATCCTGCATTAGGACACAACCTATTCCTTGACGAGAAGCATCACAGTATATGACGAAATCCCTTTTCGTATCTGGAGGAGCAAGTACTGGAGCGGACGTCAGTTTGTCCTTGAGTGCCTGTAAACTTTCCTGACATTTATCAGTCCATTCATACTTAACACCTTTGTGAAGCAGGTTGGTTAAGGGCTTCGCAATCTTGGAGAAGTTCTCCACGAATCGACGGCAATAGCTGGCGAGTCCGAGAAAACTTCTGACTTGCTTGACATTCTTCGGGGGAGTCCAATCAAGAATAGCTTGAATTCGTTCGGGGTTGACCGCAATACCATCCTTGGAAATCACATGACCAAGGTAAGTCACTTCGTCTAGCCAGAACTCACATTTGGAATACTTCGCATAGAGTTTATGCTCCCGAAGCTTATCCAGTACAAGACGAAGATGTTCAGCATGCTCTTCTTTGTTCTTCGAAAACACCAGAATATCATCCAGATATACCACGACAAATTTGTCGAGGTAGTCCATGAATATATAATTCATCAATCGAGAGAAAGTGGCCGGTGCATTGGTTAAGCCGAAGGACATGACGGTGTACTCGTATGATCCATATCGAGTAACAAAGGCGGTCTTTGGAATATCCTCTTTGCGAACACGGATCTGGTGGTATCCCAATCTCAAGTCGAGCTTAGAGAAAACGGTGGAACCAGCAAGTTGATCATACAAATCATTTATCCGCGGGAGAGGATATTTGTTTTGAATAGTGGCCTGGTTGATAGGACGATAGTCTTGAACCAATCGATTTGTCCCATCCTTCTTCTTAACAAAGAGAGAAGGTGCTCCCCAAGCAGAGGAACTCGGACGGATGAAACCCAGACGGAGCGAGTTGTCAATTTCTTGCTTAAGTTCAAGGAGTTCATGTGGTGGCATTTTATAAGGACGCTTGGCAATAGGAGTGGTACCGGGTACCAAGTCAATGACAAACTCGACAGCTCGAGCAGGGGGAATCCCCGGAAGTTCTTCTGGAAAGACATCTTGGAACTCTCGGACCACTGGAATGTTTTCAATCCCTTCAAGAGGCGACGCATTTAATGCATTCAAGGCATACAGCCGTGCCTCAGCATTACGGACGAGATGAGCCTGGTAGCTTACTAGTTCATCTGAAGGGTGTAGGAGGTGGACGGTTTTGGTGGCACAAACGATCGATGCCGTATGAGCTTTCAACCAGTCCATCCCCAATATGAGATCAATGTTGGATGACTTTAGTAGGATGGGGTTGGCAAGGAATTCTAATCCTTCAATTTCAACTGGAACATGGGGGCAAACCACAGAGGTTCGGCATTCGCCCCTAGGGGTGTTTACCACTATCGGGAGGTTCATCTCTTCGCTCCTAATGTCATGCATGTATGCAAAATTTTCCGACATAAAGGAATGCGATGCTCCTGTATCAAACAATACAGAAGCAGGTACTGAGTTAACGAGAAGTGTACCCATCACGGTAGCAGGCTGGTCTTGAGCTTGACCCATATCAATGTTGTTGGCCTGACCACGAACATAAGCAGGCTTAGCGTTGAAGTTGCGGTTCTGGTTGTTGCCACGGCCAGTTGCGGGAAGTGCCAGCTGATTCTGATTCTGCCTACAGTCTCTAGCACGGTGACCTGGACGGCCACACTTGAAGCACAGCCCGTCCTCGGGGCGGGAAGGAGGAACTCGAGGCGGTGGAGCTGGAAGCCTCGGCTGCCTAGGTGGTGGAGGAGGCAGGCGAGGTGCAGCATAGGACGGCCTCGGAGTAGGAGCAGGTGCATGGTACATGTTGTTGGGAATCCAGATCTTCCGCTTCTGTGCAGATGAGCCCGAAGATGAGCCCATGTCACGGTTGCGCTTGCTGCTATCTTTGTATTCCTGCAGACCAGTCTCAACCTGAATAGCCTTGTTCACGAGGGTGGCGAAATCAGCATAGTCCTGAACGAGGAGTGTCAGCTTGATATCAGGGTGGAGGCCTTCACGGAACTTCTCCTGCCTGCGTGCATCAGTCGCAATGTCTTCTTCAGCATAGCGAGATAATTCCAGAAATTCCCGCTGATAAGCATCCACAGTCTTGTTGCCTTGGACCAAGTTGCGGAACTCACGCTTCTTCCGATCCATGATTCCCTGGGGAATGTATCGAGCACGGAAAGCAGCCTTGAACTCTGCCCAAGTGATGATAGTCCCATCGGGCTGAGAGCGCCTGTGGCTGTCCCACCATTGAGCAGCGGGACCCTTCAGAAAGTAGGCGGCAAAGTTGACATAGCTCGCCAGGGGCACATTGGCAGACTCTAGCTCATAAGAAATGTCACGGAGCCAGTCATCAGCATCAAGAGGCTGAGTTGAGCTGCGGTAGATCGCAGGGTTGAGACGGCAGAAGTCTTGCAGTGTCACGCCTTGTGGTTGGTTCATGTTCGGCCTTTGGAACTGATCCATGAGCCCTTGCATAAACTGGCGGTTCAGCTCAAACTGTTGGATCATCCCCGCCATATACTCAGGAGGCGGGGGTGGTGCATCGTTGGCACGGCCACGCGGGCGGCCAGCTGGTCTAACCATCCTGTTAAATATTTAGCAGGGGTATTTTAGCTTAAAGTAATCGAAAGGCATCGCACGCATTCATGAAGTAATCAAGCATAATGAAAGGGAAATGCGATAGATACTCCATAGTAGTTGAGTTCGACATACAGACCCATACATAAGTTCGATTACAGACTAACGATTAAAAACTCGAAATTTGGCGATAGCCCGGACGCATTTGACGATACCCTGGACTCACTAGGCGGCGTACAGGCACGCGGTGGAAGAGTACCACAACGAGATGTAGCGATAAGGCTACATCAACGTCGGAGAGGACGAACGAATCCTGGTAGCTGACGGTGATAGAAGGTAGGGACAGGACCCTGTGTCCCGTTGTGACTCTGGTGACGGTACCGCATCCAGTCGAGGAGCTGAGGTCCAAGTGCAGGGGTTCTACCCCCAACATCTGTCCACTCGAGAGCTGATGGTAGCTCTGTCCTGCTCGGCTCGCGGATGCGCAAAGGGGGAACCCTCGGACAGTGTGATGGCTGCAGCTCTGTCAACGCGTCGTAAAGACGAGCACGCGTAGCATACAACTCCACAGTCAGAGCTCGGAAAGCACGATCCATTGCCTCAGTGTACTGCACCAGAATCCGCGCGTCGTAGCGACGCGTCACGTAGGGGGCGCAGACAGCGACGTAGGAACGGTCGCTGCGCTCCCGAACGTCAGAAGCGTAGGCAGTGAGATCAGACCCAGTCTCATCCCCAGCGGGAGCATGCGGGATGTATCTGAAAGGGCTCTCCTCCAGGTGAGGGTACGCTCCACGGAGACGGGTGATGGCGATGTAGGCCGCATCATGGACGGCCATCTCGACCGACACTCCAATACCACAGAACACGTGGCGCTCGAGGGTCTCGCCGCCCCTCTGGTCGAAGATGCGAACCTCAGCCTGGTACTGGTACTGGTTGTACTCGCGGAAATCCTCGAACACAGTGTACTCGGGGTACCAGCGATATCCCAGCCTGGTCAGGAGATCGACCAAAATGGCCGGGAACCCAGTCGTCTCGATGGCCTGTGTCAGGCGCACGTGCTGTCTTGCGGGACGCATCTGAAAATAAGATTGACGAATGTCAATGACAGTGTGAGTAATACATATTCAGGAGAAAAAGAGTAGATAGTCCAGCGCTCCGGATTGATGTGATTCGAGAACCTAATGTTAGAGTTAGTAAAATCTTTGACCCGAAGGAGAAGAGAAAGTAGAGCCCAGAGTATAGAAAAGGAGTAAAAGATACTAATACCACCCAATTGAGATGTGGGCCCGTAAGCCACAACATCAACGTTAGTAAAGTTTTTCAAACACTAGACTCAACTTCGGCCAAGGAGTTGAAAAGGGGGCTACCTACAGGCAGTTGGCTCTGATACCAACTTGTGACGCCCTCGGCTTAATCGTACGCTAATCATACACGCAAATGCGTACGATCAAACCCAAGGACTCACGGGGAGATATCACAACACAACTCTAGACACAAATAAAATAACATCAGCTTCATATTACAAGCCAGGGGCCTCGAGGGCTAGAATACGAAAGCTCGATAAACACACGAGTCAGCGGAAGCAACAAATATCTGAGTACAGACATAAAACATGGGGTGCCTTAGAGAAGGCTAGCACAAAAGATACAACGATCGAACGAGGCGAGGCCTCCTGCCTGGGAACCTCCTAACTACTCCTGATCATCAGCGGCCTCCACGTAGTAGTAGGCACCGTCGGGGTAGCAGTCGTCGGCGACGGGGACCTCCATCTCCTGGGCTTCATCATCTGATCGCAGCAAACGGATCAAGGGGACAAGGGGGGAGCAAAGCAGCGGTGAGTACTCATCCAAAGTACTCGCAAGTCTTACATCAGAACTATTCTAATAATGCATCAGTATCAAAGAAGGGGGTTTATATGTGGACTGACTGCAGCAATGCGAGAATAGAGAGAGAAGGCCTAGTCCTATCGAAGACTAGCATCTTCAGGGTCTTGCAGCAGTAGACGAGGGTAGAACAGGGGTAACACAATAATAGTCATATTGTTGCAGCAATATTAAAGTGAGGTCACGCCTAAGGATCCTCCCTCGACTCCCTGCGAGGAAGCAATCCCGAGGCAAACTAATTCCAGTTAAGTAACAATTGTAGTTGTATAAGATCGGGGCACAACTCCAAGTCGTCCTGTAACCGTGGACACGGCTATCCGAATAGTTAATTTTCATCCCTGCAGGGGTGCACCACATGTCCCGTCACGCTCGATAACACTCTGGCCGGACATACTTTTCTGGGTCCTGCCCGGCCTCGGAATATCGACACGTCGCAGCCCCACCTAAGACTAATCAGAGAGGCCAGCCCGCCGGTCTAAATCCTAAGCACAAAGGGTTCATGGGCCCAGTTCCCCTTCACGCTCCTGCACGTGGCGTGGGCGGCCGACGTCAGTCCTAGCATCCCTTAATCACAAGCGCGATGCATCTCGGGACCACTCGGGCGCGCGCCGCTACACTGCTGGCATCTGAAAAGCTTCGGCTGATACCGCGACGCCGAGTACCCATAATTCTTCCCGCGTAGCCGGTTAGTGCGAAAAGGTCTCCGACCAACCCAGATCAAATACCCAAATCCATTAGCATCTTAATTAGGCCAGCAACACAGTCTCGCGGGAATCCACCCGTCTTACAACTAATCACCGAAGATCCCAGTAACATGGTCGAGTAACTGTGTGGTTGTAACATCGGGGGAATCCGAGGTATCACCCTCGTTGGATTCCGAACGATGTACCCGTCAAGGTGGGCTTAGAGGAATCACCCTCGGAGGTCCCACACTCGCGGGGTGGCACGACAGAGACGTCATCGGGAATGGTGAAAGAGGAATCACCCTCGATAACCACGACCGACTAGCTATACTACAGAGATATCATCAGGAGTACTTAACGAGGTGTCACCCTCGGTACCCGATAGTATCCCTGTAGCGTCGTACAACGGAGGGGGGTGAACGTGCTGTGTCGGGTCTGGCTCGTCGATCAGAGATCGAGATTTGAAAACAAGCGGGGCAACTGATCTACGGGGTCAGAGGGGATGACTGCTCCACCTATATTAAGCAGGTTAAAGGTACAGGACTGAAAGTAGCAGTTCATCAAAAACAGGCTATGCATCAGATATAGGAGCTAACTACAACAGTAGCAAAATACTAATGCAAGCAGTAGGAAGAAAGACATAGGCGATATAGGAATGATCAAGAGGGGGTTTGCTTGCCTTGCTGCTCTGCGGCAAAGGACTGATCGGCAGGGTCGTAGATGTACCCGGCAGCAGCGTCAGTCTCGGGGTCTACCGGTAAGAAGAGGGGGAAGAAACAATAAATAATAGCACCGATGCAACACAAAACATGACATGAAAATATGCAGGCTAGGCATGAGCTAACGCAGGAACATCCGTCATAGACGGGTCGGAAGAATATCTGACGATATTTTCCGGGTCTCGGGCTACTACCGGTTATACTGGAAACGATGGAAAAGTTCCATGTTTGCTATGCTAGGGACGCGTGACAGACGAATGGACCGTGCATCCGGGTTCGTCTCACTTTGCTGATCAACTTTCATGTTGAAATTATTCCGATCTGACTTACGGATTATTTAATATTAATTTTTAAAGTTTTATTAATTATTTAAGAATTAAAAACAGATTTAAAAGATTTAGTAAAATCCTATTATGACATCATCGCGATGTCAGGCTGACATCACATTTGACCGGTCAACTGACCAGCGGGTCCCGAACGTCATAGGCACAAGTTTTTATTAAGATTAATTATTTATTAATCAGATTAATTCAACGAGGGACCCACGTGTCATACTCTAATTATGTTAATTAATTATTTTAACTAATATATCTATTTATTTATTTATTTAAGAAAAACATTATTTTTAATCATCGCGTGGGGCCTCCCTGTCATTGACAGCGGTGCATTGACCCCACCGGTAAGTGGCCTAAGGTTATTTCCGCATTTATTTTTATTAGATACCTATCCGTGCAAATACCGTATTCCTCTAAATACCCAAATACACAAATACATACATCACATCTCATACATACATACATACATACGCATCTAATACACAATTTATTCCTTTTTCATTTTTCCTTTCTCTCAACACTCATCTCTCTCTCTCTGTTAACAGAGACAGAGAACAATTTTCTCTAACACCACCTAGAAGAACACAAACTTTGAATCCTTCTACCGGAGTCCAGCGTCGACGGATCGAGGCCCCGTTTGCCGGAACGGAACCGTGACGTCGAGGAGAACGACACGGTGGGAGGAGCCCGAGGAGGGGCTCACCGACGGTGACGTGACGGCCCGGTGAAGCCGGAGTTCGCACGTAGTTGACGGTGAAGACGGACGTGGAGGCGGTGACGGTGACGGTGGTGGTGACGTGCCGGCGAGGAGGAGCCGGTGAGGAGGGCCCCGGTGAGGAGAGGCCCCCGGAGGTGGAGCCGCCAACGGTGAGGGGCGGCCACCGTAGAGAGGGCCGCCGGAGATGGACCTCCCGGAAGGGGCCGGCCGCCGAGATGGGGGGGCCGAGGTGGCCGGCGCCCCTGGGTGGAGGCCGAGAGGTGGGGGGGGCGCCGGGAGAGGATGCTCGGTGGAGGGAGGCGGCCGTGGGGTGGGGAGGAGGCCGTGGGGGGAGGAGGCCGGTGGGGGAGAGGGCTGCCGGCGGGGAGGGGTGGCCGTCGGGGGGGGCTGCCGGCGGGAGGGTCGACGGGAGGTAGGAGGAGGAGGCGACGTGGGAGTTGGGAGAGGAGGGGGGCTCGGCAGGGGAGAGATCTGGGGGAGAGGGGCGACGTGGGGGGAGGCGAGAGGGGCAGAGGGGGGGGGACGGGATCAGAGAGAGAGATTTGCGGGAGGGAGAGGGGGCGAGATGGGGGGGCGTGTCGGTGGGGTGGGGAGGGGCCGCGAGGGGAGGGGAGTGGCGGCGGCGTGGGAAAAGGAGGGAGTAGCGAGGGGAGGGGGGCCTCTCGCTAGGGTTTGGCGGGAGGGGGCGCTGGAGGTGGCCGGCTGGGCCTTGAGCCCAGTTGGGCCACGGGGGGGGGGGGGTTGTTTCATTTTTTTTTTGATTTGTTTTATTTTGTTCTTTCTCTTTTCTTTATTATTATTATTATTACTTCTTCTAATCCCTTTTTCTTTATTCTATTCTTATTTACTTTTCTTTCATCGTTTATTATTTATACTCTTAGTCCTTTCTTTTGTTTATTTATCTTCATTTACTATATCTCTTTACTTATTTTGTTGAAGCCCCTTTCTTAATATATCGGGATCATCAACGATTCCAAAAGTACCCGACTTGATATTATAATTTGTTAGGGAATCTTTACAACTCCCCGACGCTGTTATCTCAACAACACGAAGATCTTTTCATGTTTGACTTAATCCCGAAGCTTCGAACTATGATTCGGTTTCAATCATCACGAGAACTTTGTTATAGTTAGCGGTGACGTGGCATCATTAGCGGGTGACCACTGTAGCTTAATTACAATCACTACTGTAGCAAAAGTCGAGGATGTCACAGCAGGCCAAAGTTGCAAAGATCAAAAAGGAGAAATTCCTCAGGCAGAATCTCCTCAAATTGACTCCTGATGCACTGGTGACAACACAGGCAGAGCTGCAAAAATTGACTGACAAGTACGCCAAGCTGTCAGATCGCAAAAGCCTCAAGAGCAATTTCATCAAGCTGGCCACTAGTGTTGTTGATGACTACAACAAGAGAGCCGCACCCCCAGCACCAACTCCTCAGCCCTTGATTGAGGAGCCAGCAGATGAAGCTCCTCATGATGAGGAAACTCCTCAAGCTGAGGAAGTACACCAAGAGCACCGTGTTGATGAACCGGCTATTGAAGAAATCATCATGGAAACTCCAGCTGATGAGACTGCTCCTGATCCAGCTGCTTCATCAAAGCAGGCTGATGACTCTGTTCCAGCTGGTTCCTCAGTACCAGCTGAAGAATCTGTAGAGAGAACCCCTTCATCAAAAGCTTCAAAGGTGAAGATGATGATTCCGTCTGCATCAGACGTGAAGAAAACCAGGGCTGTTGAAAAGGAAGCCAAAAAGAGAAAGGCCTCCTCAGCAGAAGAAGAAACAGAGGCGAAGCGCCTCAAAGCACTTGAAGAATCTGCTCCTCTGGACCCTGTGCCTCTGAATGTCGCTCCTTCCTATGAGATGGTCATCATTGATGATCCAGCGAAAAGGGCAGATGAGGAAATGACAGATGTCGCCCCTGAGGAACACACTGATGAGGAAATTCAGATAAACGACAATCCTCAACCTCTCATTCCTCAGACAAAAAATGTTCAAGCATGAGGTGCACCAGCTGATGAAACTGCCTCTGCCACAAAGCCAGCTGAGGAAAAACAAGCTAAAAATCCTCATGCTGACGAAATTCAACACTGTGAGCAGACTCCTCAAGATGAGGAACAGGCTGATCCAACTCCTCCAACTGAGAAAGAAGAAGAAATTCCTCAGCCTGAATCTCAGCCAGAGCAAGCACCATCTCCTCAGCCTGAAGTGCCAGCTGCTGAAATTCCTCACCTTGAGGAAAATGCTGAAGAGAATGCACCTGCACAAGACAATGCATTCGTCGTGCTCAACCCAGAGACTGCTATTGTTGTCTCCCCTCCTATTCCTCAGCAAAATCTTCAGCCAGTTCAGCGTCAGCCATTCTCCAAGCGTCCAAAGTTTCAGAAGGAAAATTTCTTTGAAGAACGCATGTATTTCATCGGAGAGAACCCCTATGACAAGCCTCAAATGAGGTATCTGAAGTTTTGGACTAGGACTCAGATGAACTACTATGCCTCTGTGCTCTGTGGATGAAACAATATATTCCAGCACATGCATATTCCTCATGTTGAGCTTGAAGCAATACCTTGCCTGGAGCCAGTCCTCAGTGTACTCCATGATGCAGGTTTACTCCCAATGTGCTCAGACATATCTGACTAGAACAACGAGTTAATTCTTCAGTTCTATGCCACTTTTCACATATCTGGCAACCCTGAAGACATCAACACTTGGGTGTTTGAGTGGATGTCACAAAACACTCACTACAAGGCTCCTGCTACTGAACTCCTCAGATAACTGCCCGTACCAATTCCCTCAGATGAGGCGGTGAAGCTTTATGGCGAGCGTGAGCTGCCAAATGGAATGATGGAAGTCCTCATGAAGCCTTTGGCTGAAGGAAAATCTTCAAGAACAACCTTCCTCGTCCACGAGCTCAAGTACACACCCAGGTCTGTCTACAGAATCCTCAGCAGTGTGCTCGCACCGATCAAAGGCTATGACGATGAAGAAGATGTTGTAGGCCTCATGAAGAATATCCTCTTCAACATCATTCATGGTATTCCTATCAATATCCATGATTTCTTCTTGAGGACTTTGGCCGACAATGCTATGTGCCCTTTTGATCACAAGATATATGCCCCATGGATCATGAGATTCATCAGGACAAGGACAGACATCAACTTTCATGCTGATTGTCAAAACCATGTTGGTTATATGCCTCCTATCCAGGTCAACAAGAAGACTTTCGAGCCCATTGAAGGAAAACGCAAATCAGTGATTGAAGAAGGCAGTAGGCCCCTTGATGGCCAGTTCAGAGAGCCAGAAGCTTATTCTTCATGTGATGATACTGAGACTCGTCCAGCAAGCCCCGTTCCTCCTCGCGTGATGAATACCAGAGAGCTCCTCCTCAGTCTTCACTAGAAGGTGGATCGCAACCACAAATGGGTCAAACGCCAGTTTGGTGACATTGTGAAAACCCTCACTGAAACACAGAACTCTGTGAAGCTTAACCATCACCATCTGCATGAGGTTTTTGATCGCACCTGGGCTACACTTGCACATCTGGAGACTCAGACTGAGCTTGAAGAAATGGACTTTGAGCGAGACTTTGACTGGTCGTGGCCTCCCAAGAAGAAGTTCAGGCCCATTCCAGTGCCAGACCTTGAAGACAGCTCCTTTTCTTCATTCCGCACTACTGAATCTGATGAAGAACAGCTCGACACTGCTAGCGGTCCAAGGAAGAAGACTATTCCCAAGAAGCATCATGGCTCTTCCTCAACCGCCAAGGAGTGCAGTCTTCACGGGCGTTACCTTTTTGTCACTTGATGACAAAGGGGGAGAAACTCAAGATTTAGTCTTCAAGCGGGATATTTTTGGGGCTTATGAACTATATTTAAGTTACAAACTCTTGGCTCTTCTGAAGTTTTTATGTAATGAGTTGTAACTTAAGCCCGATGGTACTCTGACGCTTTTGAATGTTTTTCTTCGCATGCTTATTCCTTAAGTTTTAATGCACGCATGCTGGAATTCGTCGGAACCATTTGTCATCATGCATCTTCATTTTCTTCATATGATATGTTACATGTATGCATGATTTACAAGACTTAGGGGGAGATCTCCATGATATAAATCATCAATGTGCATTTGCTGAAAAAGCAAAATCCTCAAGATATGCACATCTTCAGGGGGAGTCTCTCTGAATCTTGATTTCAAATTCCTCAAAATGAGTATTTACACTTCATATTTTTGATCCCTGTTGAAGACTTAACCTAATTGTCATCAACCACCAAAAAGGGGGAGATTGTAACTGCATCTAGTGCCCCTTAGTGATTTTGGTGGTTTGAAGACTTATAGGTTAAGTATCTAATGTGTTTATGAGTGTACACAGGATCTATAAGTCATTGAGGAGTTTGAGATATTTGAAGAATATCGACCCCTAAAAATATATGTCTTCAGTTGAAGAAATTGGTCTGAAGCTGAAGAAATGAATCGCGAGGAATCTGCGATGAAATTGATATTCCTCATGAAGATACTGATATTGAGAAGTCCGGTGGTTCCTGAAGAAAATCATTCTGAAGAATTTGAAGCATGAAGATTTACACTTTCTGTTTTACTTTCATCGCATTTGAGTAATAGGAACACCGTACTGTTAAAGGGGGTCGAAGTTACACTATGGAATGAATTTCCTCAAGATGCTCAACCCAAGCCTAATCCTACCAAAAGCCTCAAGTGAGGAATATGAGTGACATGAGGACTCTCACAGTTGATGGTTCCGACCGTTTCGATAGCCACGCCAAGTCACTGGTCTTATCCACTCCAACGGTCATATTATTTCAGGGCATTAGTGTCAAATCATGCCGGGATGCTCCCAGGCTATAAATAGCCACCCCCCACAACCACTAGCTGGTTGGCTGCTCCGTTAGAAACTGACACTTATCATAAGAGCAACCCAAATTCCTCAGAGCCTTCGAGAGTGATTCATCAGTGAGGAAATACACCATCCACCGAAACCACAAACCAAACCTAGTGATTGAGCATCACTGAAGAAGTTGTTCCTGTGTGGGACTGAAGCCTTTTACCTTTGAGGACTGTGCATCCTCCATACGGTTAGGCGTCATGGTCTAGAGCTTTCTAGCAGTCAATTGTGGATCGCCGGGTGACCAAGTTTGTGAGGGTTTGGAAGTCTGCCCTAAAGACTTACCACGAGTGTTGGGCGAGGACTGTGTGTCCTTAGCTCTAGGAGAATACGGTATGGACTGTGTGTCCCGGGACTGGGTGTCCTTCGGTTTCGATACCAAGCCGCTCCAAACCAGATGTACGACTGTCACAGTAGTTGGAACTGGGTCATCAACGACTGTCTTCACTGAGAAACGGGTTCTAATTCCTCAACTCCTTACTTTCCTCATACTGTGTGTTGATGACTTTCACTGTGACTGTTTGAAGAATTTGTTGAAGACTTTCTCTGAATTTCCTCAACCCCAAATTCTTCACGTCAGTTAATCCTCATCTGAATTTTGCGTGCCTGCTAACTGTGTAATCTGTTTGCACATTCTTCACTCTAAAAAACTGCTGTAGTGAAACTTTGCACATCTGATCCTTTACTGTTTCCGCTGTAAGTTAGTCATCAGTGAGGAATTTCCTCAAAAAGAATTTCCTCAGCGATGAAATTCTAAAAATCTCCTATTCACCCCCCCTCTAGTCGATATAACGCACTTTCACTTTTGTTCCTGAGGACATGGGATAAGTCATGCTGATAATAATCATGTGAATTTGATATTCGTCCGGTATTTTGATATGCTGTATGTTGTCTTTTCCTCTAGTGGTTTTATGTGAACATCGACTACATAACACTTCACCATTATTTGGGCCTAGAGGAAGGCATTGGGAAGTAGTAAGTAGATGATGGGTTGCTGGAGTTACAGAAGCTTAAACCCCAGTCTATGCGTTGCTTCGTGAGGGGCTGATTTCGATCCACTAGTTTAATGATATGGTTAGACTTTGTCTTAATTCTTCTTTCGTAGTTGTGGATGCTTGCGAGAGGGGTTAATCATAAGTGGGATGCTTGTCCAAGTAAGCGAATTACCCAAGCACCGGTCCACCCACATATCAAACTATCAAAGTAACGAACGCGAATCATATGAACATGATGAAAACTAGCATGACAGAAATTCCCGTGTGTCCTCGGGAGCGTTTTTCCTCCTATAAGACTTTGTCCAGGCTTGTCCCTTGCTACAAAAGGGATTGGGCCACTTTGCTGCACCATTTCTACTTTTGTTACTTGTTGCTTGCTACGAATCATCTCACCACACAATCACTTGTTACCGGTAATTTTAGTGCCTGCAGATTTACCTTGCTGAAAACCACTTGTCAGATCCTTCTGCTCCTCGTTGGGTTCGACACTCTTACTTATCGAAAGGAGTACGATTGATCCCCTATAGTTGTGGGTCATCACTATACACTAGGGGCGTGCTGTCGATCAAGGCAGTGATGGGCAACAAGGGACCAGTAATGACCATCAAGCAGATGCTTGGCTTCTTGTCTACGTTGCCTCCTCAGATAGAGGAGTTAAAAAGATGAGCCGCTCGAAAGGGAGTGTTGAACACCCTTAGCCAGTGCTTAGCTTATGCCCCGAAGCTCAAAACCGAAGAAATAGCCGCCGTCTACCCCGAGCTGAAAGATGACGGGTCAGAATTCACCGAGGTGGACTATCACCGAACCATTGTTAAATCTCGCTATGCGGCGACTCAACTCGCAGCCAGTTTAGATCTTAACAAATACCAAGCCGCCTATGACGAGAACAAAAAGAAGGTGACGCCTCCTGCATATGATACAACTAGCCTGGTTCCTAGTAGTCCCAAGAATCCTTTTGGTCTTGACTTGGACCTATCTCTCTTCCTTGATGATGAAGACGAGTTCATTGCCTTGTCCAAGTATAACTAGAAGCTGGGCGACTTACGAATCGAAGGCGGGGAGAGCTCACGACAAGGCGACTCGACGGCGGCCTGATTCGCCCATGGATCCTTCCTTTACTGGGGGATGACACCCATTCTGGCCATGCAAGTCATGTAATAGTCTTGCTAGTGTGTGTGGAACACCAAACATGCCGTATTGTTTTTTGGATGGAACCACTTGTAGTCCTTGAATCTTATGCATGACTCGGCTGCAACTTTTTTTTTGATAAACCAAGGAATGTCTCAAAAATTTTCCTGGTATGTTAGGAAAAACAGCAGCTGAGTCAGTAAGTGCATGGGCAAAAATAAACTAGCCCCCTGGATCATGGCAAAAAAAATTAGCCCCCGGGATATGGCAAGAAATAAATTAGCCCCCGGGTTACGGCAAAAAATATGAGCCGGGGCGAGTTATAATCAAAGCCGGCTCAAAGTAAAAAATTTATCGACTCAGTGAGTTTTGATAGGATAAGACGAGTGTGCAAAACTCTAGTGTTATCCTTAGGAAGATTTTGCCAAAAAGCCTTGTTTGTTTTAGACCGGCTGATCACGCGCGAGTCAAGCTTCTGTGAAGCAGGTTCAATGAACCAATGGTTTCTCTATATTCCATGTGTGACTCTGGCCGAGTACCTTTTATGTTTTAACCAAGGCGAGTTCAGGGTCCAAATAATGGATTGACTCACCTTGAGTACATAGGTTCATGTGGCGACTTGTTCAACACACAGTCCGGTATAACCATTTGTAATGCGGTAATTTTTCGCTAGCCAAGAGGGTATTCAGGCTGGACTCAATGAGTGGAAGCCCCCAAGTGACCTATGGTTTAGGAAGAAACCATGCATAGGATTAGAGAAGCGTATACGCTCTTACTGCAAAACGACTTGGGGAGTAGTACCCTCCAAGTAAGCCGTCTTAATTCTCAAAGCCATATAAGGCGCCTATGTTTGGACCTGCGACGTGGCAACGTTGGTCCTCTTTGGCTTTGAAGCAAGTGCAGCATGGCGACTTACGCTCTTTGACTTCGATAGCGTCCATGTTTGGGCGACTTATAGAAAAATAAAGACTCATGCTTTCAAAAGTTGAAACGGCAAAGGACCCCAAAATTCGTGGATGCCGGCTTTATTGCTTTCATAATTCATGCATTACAATTTGCTGAAAACTGATAAAGAAAAAAGAGGGAGCTCATGGCTCTTAAGTGTAGTAAGGCCGCAGATGGGCTATGTTCCAGGGGCGAGTTGTCTCAACCTCTGTAGTTGCCCGATCAGGGCGAAGATCCACCAAATAGTATGAACCGTTCCGAAGATTCTTGCTGACGACAAATGGCCCTTCCCATGGAGGTGATAGCTTGTGCATACCGGTATGATCTTGAATCAAACGGAGCACTAAGGGCTTGACGCGGCTCTTGACCCGGCGACTATGGTAACGGCGGAAGTCCTGTTGGTAAATTGCCGACCATGACGCGGCCAAGTCACATTCCTCCTCCAAGGCGTCCAGCGAGTCTTGTTGCTCCAACTCATTGTCCTGTTCAACGTAGGCGGCGACTCGTGGGGAGTCATGTTTGATGTCACTAGGTAACACTACTTCTGCCCCGTAGACACAAAAGAAAGGGGTAAAACCCGTGGAGCGGTTTGGAGTCGTTCTGATACTCCACAGTACTGATGGAAACTCCTCAACCCAACATCCTGGTGTACGATCCAAAGGTATCATGAGCCGAGGCTTAATCCCCCGCAGTATTTTCTGATTCGCCCTCTGTGCCTGTCCATTAGAATGGGGATGCGCAACCGCGAAAACATCGAGCCGGATATGCTCTCGTGAACAGAACTCTTGCATTGCACCTTTGGATAGGTTAGTACCATTGTCAGTAATGATACCATGAGGATAACCGAATCTGAAAATCAGTTTCTTCAAGAACTTGACGGCCGTATCAGCGTCAGAACTGCTAACAGGTTCTGCCTCCACCCATTTGGTCAATTTGTCAACCGCCACCAATAGATGAGTCTTTTTGGTGGAAGACATTTTGAAGGGACCGACCATATCAAGCCCCCAGACTGCAAACAACCAAGTGATTGGTATCATCCGCAATTCCTGAGCCGGTACATGCATCTGGCGTCCAAACTTTTGGCAACCATCACATCGGCGAACGATTTCCTCTGCGTCCAGTGAGCCGTCAACCAATAAAACCCATGTCTGAAGGCTTTAGAAACCAGGGATCAGGACCGAGCATGATGACCACAGTCGCTCGTGTGAATCTCATTGAGAATCATACATCCTTCCTCAGAAGAAATGCATCTTTGAAATACCCCTGAGGTGCTACGTTTGTGTAACTCGCTATTGTGTATGACCATGGATTTGCACCGACGGACGATTTGGCGAGCTAGCAACTTGTCGGTTGGTAACTCACCTCTTGTAAGGTACGCCATGTAGGGAATCGCCCAGTCTGGAGTAGCGTGGAGAGCCGCCACGAGTTGAGACTCGTGGTCTGGTACCGCTATATCTTCCTCCGAAGGCAGTTTCACTGAAGGGTTATGTAACATATCCAAAAAGACATTGGGAGGAACAGGCTTACGTTGTGAACCAAGGCGGGAAAGAGCGTCCGCTGCTTCGTTAAGCTGTCGGTCAATGTGATCCACTTGATATCCATTGAAGTGACCCACCACATCTAACACAGCTTGTCTGTAAGCCGCCATCAGAGGGTCTCGTGAATCCCAGGTGCCAAAAACCTGCTGCACCACCACATCTGAATCACCCAAACATCTCACTTGCGTGAGGTTCATCTCCTTGGTGAGTCGCAAACCATGGAGCAAAGCTTCGTATTCTGCTGCATTATTGGTACATGGGAACATGAGTCGGAGGACATAGCAAAACTTGTCAGCTTGAGGCGAGGTTATCACCACACTAGCCCCCGAGCCTTCCAACTGTCTGGACCCATCAAAATAGATGGTCCAATACGTAAGATGTGGTCATTCCTGAGGGATTTGTAACTCGGTCCTATCTTTGATGAAGTGCACGAGCGCTTGAGATTTGATGGCTGTCTGAGGCGTATATCGTACCTGATGGGACCCAAGCTCGATGGTCCACTTGGCAATCCGTCCAGTAGCCTCTCGGTTCTGTATGATGTCACCGAGGGGGGCGGAGCCGACGATCGTGATCAGGTGTTCCTGGAAGTAATGTTTCAGCTTTCGACTCGCCATGAACACCCCAAAAACCAACTTTTGCCAATGTGGGTAGCGTTGCTTAGAGAGGGTGAGGACCTCACTGATGAAATACACCGGTCGCTGGACGGGGTACTCCTTTCCTTCTTCCTTTCGCTCGACAACTACTACCACGCTGAGTGCTTTGGAATTGGCTGCAATGTATAGGAGCATAGGTTCCTTGTCTGTCGGAGCCGCCAACATGGGCGGGCTAGCTAATTGCCGCTTCAAGGCTTCGAAGGCTTCGTTGGCCTCGTCTGTCCATACGAAACGATCAGTTTTCTTGAGCAGCTAGTAGAGAGGGATGGCCTTCTCTCCAAGGCGACTTATGAAACGGCTCAAAGTCGCGATTCGACCCGCCATGCGCTGCACATGGTTAACGTTGGATGGTTTCCCAAGTAAAGTAATTGCCTCAATTTTTTCTGGGTTGGCCTCGATGCCAAGTTCTGATACCAAGAAACCCAATAACTTCCCCACAGGGACAGCAAAAACACACTTGGTGGGGTTAAGCCTCATCTGGTAAACACGCAGGTTGTCGAAGGTTTCTTTGAGATCCTCCAAGAGCGACTCCTTGCGGTGAGACCTGACCACGATGTCGTCCACATAAGCATGGACGTTACGGCCTATCTGGCTGTGTAAGCAATTTTGGATGCAGCGCTGGTAAGTCGCCCCCGCAGTCTTGAGCCCAAACGGCATGGACACATAACAGAAGGCTCCGAATGGGGTGCTGAAGGCTGTATTCTCCTGATCCGCCACCGCCATTTTTATCTGATGGTACCCTGAATAGGCGTCCAAGAAACACAGACGTTCGCAACCCGCCATCGAATCAATAATCTGATCAATGTGGGGAAGGGCGAAAGGATCCTTTGGACATGCTCTGTTGAGGTCGGTGTAATCAATGCACATGAGGAAGGTGTGATTCTTCTTGAGCACTAGGACTGGGTTAGCCAGCCATTCAGGATGGAAAACCTCGATGATGAACCCAACGGCAAGGAGCTGGGCTACTTCCTCTCCGATCGCCTTACGGCGTTCTTCTTTAAACCTGCGAAGGTACTACCGAACAGGCTTAACTGTAGGATCAATGTTAAGATGGTGCTCAGCGAATTCTCTTGGTACACCCAGCATGTGAGAAGGTTTCCATGCAAAGATGTCCCGATTCTCACTGATGAATTCGATGAGCGCGCTTTCCTATTTGGGGTTGAGACCCGCCCCAATAGTGAACTTCTTGGTGGAGTCGCCCGACGTAAAGTCGATAACCTTAGTGTCATCCATTGGTTTAAACTTGAGCGGCGGCTCAGAATCGATGGTCGGACTTTTGAGCGGCGTCATGTCCGCCGGGTCGACATTGGATTGGTGAAACTTGAGCTCCTCAGCCGCGCAAGCCGACTCAGCATAAGCCGCGTCTCCTTCTTCACACTCTTGGGCTATTTTCCTGTCGTCGTGGACGGTAATAGGGCCCTTAGGTCCAGGCATCTTGAGCTTGAGGTAAACATAGCATGGGCGGGCCATGAATTTGGCGTACGCCGGCCGTCCAAAGAGCGCATGATAGGGGCTCTTGATTTTGACAACTTCGAACAGAAGGGACTCGCTCCTGTAGTTTGACTCTGTGCCGAAAGCCACGTTAAGCTTAATCCGCCCAATTGGGTATGCCGACTTGCCGGGAACAATGCCATGGAAAACCGTGGATGATGGCATCAGGTCTTTCTCCAAGAGGTTCATCCACCGGAAAGTGTCAAAATATAAGATGTTGATGCCGCTGCCCCCATCCATGAGGACCTTGGAAAGGGTGTATCCCCCGACTTGGAGCCACAACCAAAGCTAAGTCGCCAGGGTTGTCCACTCGGGGTGGATGGTCTTCCCTGCTCCAAGTTATGGATTGCTCAGACCAGTGAAGGTATCGGGGGAGCGCCGGCTTAGCTACAAAGGTTCTATGCTTCACCTTATGATCCCAATTACACGTGTTGGTGGTGAACACGTGGTACTACCCACTGTTCAATTGCTTGGGGTTATTTTGGAACCCGCCCGATCCTCCTGCCGCTGGGGGTCTCCTTGCGGGGGGGGGGGGGGGGGGGGGTTGTTGGAACATTCCCGGTGGGTGGTACTGCTGGTTATGAACTTGGTATTGTCCAGCATTGTGCTGTGACCCGCCCTGTGGTCCTTGGTTAGGAAAACCCCCGAACGTGACCTGGCGTGACCCGGGTGCGCTGGGTTGCTCCTGCCGCTGGCCCTGCTCGCCGTCGTTACTTCTCTTGAGTGCCTCGGCCTGAAATTCTTGCATCACGTAGCAATCTTCCCATGAGTGAGTCATCGGTCCTTCGTCCGTGGCGTGCTGCAGGCACGGGACTTTAAGCATTTCATGGTTATTACGTGGTTTCTTCCCACTAAAGCCCCGCTTCTTCTGGTGTGGGTTTGCGTTGCCGGTATTAGTATTAGCAACAAATTCCGTAGGACCCTCCTGTTGCCGCTTCTTGCCATGCCCGCCATGGTGGTTATTGCCCCGGTTCTGAAACTGGGAATGGCCCTTGTGTAACTCGCTCTTCCTGGCGGCACTAGTTTTGTCGTCGCCCTCTCCAGGATCCTCGGCGTCGTCCGATTCAGCATACCTGGTAAGGGCGTCCATTAACTCGCCCATGTCCTGTACCTTTTGCTTAAGTCACCCTAGCTTCAGTACCAGAGGCTCATAATGACAATTCTTCTCCAGGATCAACACCGCCTGAGCCGCCGAAATGCCTTCCGATGAATGAATAACTTCCGCGACTTGCCGGGTCCAATGGTGGGCCGACTCATCCGGCCGCTGGATGCAGTGTTGTAGGTCGACGATAGACATTGGGCGCTTGCAGGTCCCTCTGAAGTTTTTGATAAAGCGCTCCTTCAACTCCGCCCAAGTGTTGATGGAGTTGGGCGGCAGGTTTGTCAACCACGTGCATGCCATCCCTTCGAGCATCAGAGTGAAGTATTTAGCGCAGATCGCCTCGCTTACGTGAAGCATATCCATCGCGAGTTCGTAGCTCTCGATCCATGAACCGGGTTCGAGATCCGGCGAGTAGTTGGGGACCTTCCTGGGCCCTTTGAAGTCCTTTGGTATGCGCTCATTGCGCAAAGCTGGGGCGAGATATGAGACCCCAATATGCTTGCCCCCAGCGTCCAGGGGCGCGGGAGGTGACGACACGTAAGCCGGGTAGGCCTGACTCGCCGTGGCCGTTGGTTCTATGTGCTGCAAGGCTCGCGCCGCATCCACAATATCCTGAGCTCGTGTGTCGGGCATCCCGAGCGGGTCCTATTGAGGGAGTCGCTGCGACCCACTGGTTACTGCGAGGAAGTCCTCATGGCGACTTCTGGTGTGACTTGCCTGTGGCATGGAGTGTAGCCGATCAAGGCTATGAGAATACTGTGCGTGCTGCACCACGGCCGTCTTTAGCATCTCGATGGCGTTTCTGGCTTCTATCTCGGCCGGGGTGTTTCCGTAGATCGGAAGGGACTCCAGGTGGCGGGTTGCTGCCAGCACATTATCCACAGGATTCAAGAAGTGGCCCCGTGGCGTCTGGAACCGTGTCGCGTGGGCATCCATTGGCAGAGGTGGCGGTGGATTGGGCGGCAGAGCCGCTCTTCCTCCCGAGATGGTTTGTAAAGGCCGATATGGACCCGCCGCGGGGGTGCACAGAGTGTTGAAAAGGCGAGTTGGGTGTAAGTCGGCTGGGATGCGCCCATTGTGTCTCCTTTGGTGAACAGCGTCAGACGCGCGCTGTTGTCTCTCGAGCCGCCAGCCCTCAGTATTCAATCGCTCTGTCTCCGCTGCCACCGCGGCTCGCTGCGTCTCAATCCTGGCGGCTTGTGCTTCCATGGCCCGTTGGGCCTTGGCCATTGCCTCCCGCAGCTTAGTGAGCTCTGCGTTGACAGACTCTTGATTTTCAGACGTGATCGTGGTTGCCATGAGGCTAGCGATCTCTGCTGCCAGCTCCATCATGGTTTGCGCTGGGGGTTTGGATGTTCCCCCGGTCTCATTATTGCCAGTTGGATTCTGCTGAGGCTGTGCTGACCCAGCCATGTAGATGGCGATTTGCCGGTGAGACCTCTCGAAGACCTCGGATGGATCGATTCCGTCTCGCCCATGGATGACTCACCATCAGAATTGACAGGGGTGATCTCTTGACCCGCCACTTCACCTTGCGCGTCGTCTCCCTGAGTAAAATCGATGAAGACATGGCGACTCTTGTCCCACCGTGTAGCGGGGAGGACGTACCTGGACGGCTCGACGATGTCGGTGGAGATGTCCGGCTCAGGCACGGGTGTCCCGATCATGCCGATGAAGATGTTGATCTTGCCGAAGGGGACTCGGTAGCCAGAATCGATGGAATCGGCCTCCGGCTCCCACAACGAGTTGTCGATGTAGTACTTCCCACGGCGGCTCTTAGTCATGATGCCGACCGCGTAGCTTTCTAACCCTGGTAGGGCTCCCTTCGAGAACTCAACTCCATCGTACGCTAGTCCCACGGTGGGCGCCAACTGTCGTGAATTTGTCACGGCAGATGACCTTGTGAAAGGACTTAGAGATGGAGCCATCGCACCTTGGTGGCGACTCGAAGGGGGTGAGCGAAAGTGAGACTCAGATTTACCCAGGTTCGGCCCCTCGTGAGGAGGTAAAAGCCTACGTCCTGCTTTGTGTGGATTAATGGTGGTTTCGATTACAAGGAGGGCGTAACTCGCCTGACCTAGCTCTCTATTCTCTCTAACTCGCCCGACCTCTTCCTGAGACTCGCCTTTATATACAGGTCGAGGCCCTAGGGTTTGCAAAGTCCTGCCATTGTACTCTTTGTAGCTTTCCTTATCTCTAAGTCGTCGTGTCCTCCATGATCAGGAGATTCCTTGATATTCCATCATTCGCACGATCTTCTGAATCGCCCTTCAGTTCCTGGGCCACGGGATGCGCAACCAATGATGAGTCGCCCCTTTGGTGACCCGGCCATTAAGGGCGGGTTAACCATAGTTAATATCCCCAACACCGCCCGTTAGGCTGCTGAAAATTAACCTTTAGTACCGGTTTGTTCCTAGAACCGGGACAAGAGGTTTTCGCATATAAGGCGGGAGTTGTCGAATTTTCCCCAACCTCTCCCATTTGCCACGCGCTGCTGCCGCCGATCCATTCCTCCTCCTCGTCGCCGCCATCCCCGAGCCCCTCGTCGTCGCCGCCCCAGGCCCGTCGCCGTCGCCGCCCCCGAGCCTGTCGTCGTCGTCGCCCCCGCCCAGAGCCCGTCGTCGTTGCCGCCCTGAGCCCGTCGCCGTCGCCGCCCCCTCCCTGAGCCCATCGTCGTCGCCTTCCCTGAGCCCGTTGCTGTTGTCGGTCCCGCCCCGAGCCCGTCGTCGTCGCCGCCCCTGAGCCCTTCGCCGTCTCCGCCCCCGCCCCGAGCCCATCATCGTCGCCGCCCCCAAGCCCGTCGCCGTCGCCGCTGTCACCCCGAGCCTGTCGTCGTCGCCGCCCCTGAGCCCGTCGCCACCTCCGCCCCCGCCCCGAGCCCGTCGCCGACCTCGACCCCGACACCGACCCAAACCTCTGGTGAGACATCCCCATGTCCCCATGCCTAGGGTTCTCGCTAGGATATGATTTTTATATATTTGCAAAATATTTGCTCAACCCCGAATGTTGTTGCGGAAATATTTGCAAATATATATATATATTGTGTTTTATTATTGTATATTTGGTGTCATACTGGCATGTTGAGAAAAATAGGTAGTGGGCGCTAGCTAAATTCAAATCATGTGATTATTGTATAAATGATAACTGGAAAGTAAAATATTAAACAATAAGAAAATTTTCTCAGAGAATTTGTCTCGACGTCGACGATGCCCGGCCCGCATCCTCGTCGTCGAGTGGTCAGCGAGAGTCTGCTTGATACGCGCCAGCATGTTCGCGACAGGGCTCCATCGGGCTGGCACTGGGAGGTGCTACTTTCCGGGAGCGCACCTTGGTGAGGAATCCGGGTCTCATCGTTGATCCAGAGCTTCTTTGGTGGCGGTCGTGTGGGCCATTATCGGTGCGAAGGGAGCTAGCCCCCACGGAGGTGGTACGTCCCCGTGTTAGGGAGGATGACGAGCACGTCGGTCGCTACATGGCTGCGTTGGATGCGAGGTTCTCCAATACCTGGCAGGTTCTCCAGGGACATCACGCGAGCTATGATCTGGTGATGGTTCCTTATCTTTGGGTTGCCACCGCCTCCACCGTGAGACGTCAACTAGGTTTTTGTCACTTCTATTGTATGATGATATTCGATATGTATTAGTGATAATATCGGTTATGTTTCGGTTTGTCGTTGCTCCTTGTATGACTTTCATGAGTTGTTAAATGAGTAAGGATGATGATGAGTTATATGTCATTTATTTTATGTATGGAACAGGTTGACTTTAGGTGTCGTGGGGGTCTCTTCTCCTTCTTTTCCTTGTGCTAGATATTTGTAATGCACTAGGGAAAGAAGGAGTAGGGACCATCACCGATGGTCGAAATATCAGAGGGAGTGTCCACCATATACGTGAGATGGGAGTTTAAGAAGGAAAGACTCGACAGACCTAAAGTCAACTCGTTGCATATTGAGTAATAGTGATCTCTGTGTTGATAAGTTTTAGGAAGTAAATGTCTGACGATGAAACGAAATTCGCTATGTGCGAATACTTCCAAGACGAGCGCGGCCTGTGCAACACCCCTCACCTAGTTGATGATAGGCGCTTCAACATCATGTTGGATGAGGACTTCGAAGTGGATACAGTAAGTCACAACGATAAGTCTTTTTCGTAATTAAGCATGACTTCTTTTGCTTCGACTTAATTTTTTTATTTTTTACTATTCTACTAGCGTATCCCCTGCCATGCAAGAATTTATGTCTTGGATAAGATTAGTTTCAGTACTGAAAAAACTATGGAGGTAAAGAGAGTTCACTTGAGGATCGAGCATGGTTATGCTTTTGCCGTAAAGTTACACAATGCACACACCTACTCCCATTTTGAATGCACAAATTGGCAAGCACTATGCAAGGCTTATGCATTTGAGCCTAATATGTTTATCACCTTTGATATTCGTCCGGAAGATGAAATTGATGGTAATATCGACATGTGGGTCGATGTGCAGACGCCTCCAGTTCTACCATTATGTGAGTTTCTCAACCATATTTATTAAGTAATTTATATTGTTTATTTAAAAATAGTTGACAACTTATTTCCATTGACAGCTTATTTTCGTTCTTCAAAAAATGTACGGAAGATGGTAGACAGAACCTATCACTACAATGATGAAGCGGAATTAACTTGTAAGGAGAAACATCATCTTGTCGCATTTATCAATGATCTTGAGAATTACAATACATATCAGCAAACTCCCCCACATTATGGTCATTACGTGCCACTAGTGCACGTGGTGAACTACGGTAACATGCATGGAGATTGCATGGTAAGATTTTCTACTATTACGACATCCATGCATCTTTTGCATAAATTCTTGTAAAACTAAACTACATTGCTAGCTACAAAGTTAATACTATATTTTTCAACAGAAAATCCCTCAAGATTGTGTGCCTCATCTGATGTTTCCAAGAGGTCACGTTGATGTTATGAGCATACGACCAGCACAACCAGGTCAGCCTAGGTATCCGCATCACTCCTGTCCATACCGGATTTCTAAAACCGATGAAATGACAATCAAAGATTGGAAAAAATGTTTGGTCAATCGTAGAGAGCTACTTGGAAGCAACATTGTGTGTAGGCCAAGAATGGGAGTCAAGATGATCTGCATTCTCCATAATGGAGAGTCAGGGCCTATCTTGTTTTATGATATTCTACCTAAGAGAGGGTAAAGTAGGTCCTATGAGAGAGGAGTAGGTCCTAGGTACAATGTGTTAATATGTGCTACAATGTGTTATAGTTGATGATGAGGTGGAGGAGTTGTGATTATGACTAGTGACCAACTTTTTTTATATATATGATGTCTCATTGTCGAAAATGATGATTAAATAGTGTTGGTAATGACTTATGATGATTATTAGCTATAGTGATGCAACAATTTTTATATTAATATGATGATGTTGATCATGATGATTTGTTATTATGTTCATGATTGGTTATTATATCATTGGGGGAAGGAAAGCGGATTAGATTCATGTGTGGATGAATCTTCGACGATGGGTTCATTAGCCCAGATGTTGTAAATGAATGGTCGGTACGCCACAATACATAAGAGACCGAGGATAAGTTGCTAAAGTCATTACTTCTACATCACGGATAAAGAGAGGACACTTCTCTCTATTAGCTAGCTAACACAATATGAAACCCTTAAATTAACCCTCCAAAACCCCCAACACACCCCCATTCAAAAAAAACGACCTCCTGGTGCCGGTTGGTATTACCAACCGGGACTATAGGCCATCCAGCATGGGCTCCCTGCAGAGTCCACGTGGAGGCCTTTTTGTCCCAATTGGTAAAGGAACCGGGACTAAAGGTTTTGGGCTGTAGTCTCGAACATTTAGTCCTGGTTCAAGAACCGGGGCTAATGGGCCTCTCGAACCGGGACAAATGGGCCATTTTCTACTAGTGACGTTCGACTACATCAACCGCGTTTGTCAATGCTTCTGCTTAGCAATCTACAAGGGTATGTAGATGCACTCTCCCTCTCGTAGATGTTAGTATCCAAAGATCGATCTTGGTGAGCGTAGGAAATTTTTTGTTTCCCATGCGACGTTTCCCAACAGTTATAACACACTACCAAAAAATAAAAAGCAAAAAATAAGATAACTATTGGGTTTCCTCCCAACAAGCGCTATTGTACACCCCTAGCCACGCATATTGCGTAGTTTCAAGTGTTGGATCCCTTCATATATTTAAAATTTTGTTCCTCCAAAATTTGACTTAATAATTCACCCTTGTCTATCCTGGTTGAAGCACTCAAGTACTCAAAGGGATTTATACAATCATTGCTAACATCACTATCGTCTAAGGTTCCTCATAGAAGACATGTCTTTCATCACTAATAGGTTCCCTAATAGTGTTTTCCTGCCAATCTTCACTAAACCCTTCATTAATTCCTTTAGCAATCCATTAAAGTTTATCACAAGTGTGGACAAACAAAGATTGTGTTAATTCTTCGGGAAGCACATTCCTCCTCATATTCATATCAAATCCGTGATAATCATTATATTCCAACCTACGCATAACATCTTTATTATGGAGGATAGCTTCTATGGGAGGACATTAAGATTTTATTACATAGAAGACAAAATTTTACTTTTCTTCACGCGAAATATAATCAAATTCATGAATAAGGATGGTGGTGGAAAATTCCTTAATCTCGGGATCATGCAAGCTAGGAAGTCCCAAGAATATCTTTTGAAGCATAGGATGGAGATGCACAACTTTTTTCCATTTTCAAACTAAGCATAGTGAAAGCATCCCCATAACAATTTGTTTCATCAAGTATAGATCTTTTAATGACAGGGGAAGCTAATGAATACTCAAAGAATTTTTGCATGACATTCTATCTAATAATGTTCCCACTACCAACATGATAAATTTTAGAATTTAGGATTGTGTGAGTGTTAGTAGTATGGACTTGATCCATAGGAGGGTCATGAGTGGGACTAATAAATTCTAATCCCGTTTCATCAAAGTCACTCGAGCTATCTTCATTAGCACTTTCAATAGTATCTTTCTCAAATTCAGACATGATAGCAACTTTCAAGCGAACTAAAGAGTGAAGATGCAATCTAGTGACAAGCAAAGATAAATAATTTTGTATTCTTATGAGACAAAATAAATATAACAGCAAATAAAAAGAGGAACAAGTGAATGAAATTTTGTGAGGAGTTACTTGGTAATTGCTGATGATATTCACAGGCAACGGCGCCAGAAACCCTTCCTGATACTTGTGATCTACTTTGGGTTTTTCGTAAAGAGGAACGGGTTATCTCAGCACAAAGTGGGTAAGTATTTCCCTCAGTTATGAAACCAAGATTAAACGAACCAATAGGAATATCAACCACAACCGTGTTCAAAGGCTGCACACAAAAGAACAAACAACCTGCACCCAACGCGGGCAAGAGGGTTGTTAATCCCCTTGTCTTGTTATTTGCAAGCAATTGAGGCATGTAGATAATTGTTGATAGCAAGATAAAATAAAAACAAGTAAATAAGAGCAAGGTAATAAAGCTTTTATCAATATGTTGTGAATTGATCCAGGGGCCATAGCTTTCCCTAATGGCATCTCTCATGAAAAATAGCATATACGGTGGGTGAACAAATTACTGTTGGGCAATTGATAGAAAAGCGGATAGCTATGCAATATTCACGACAATGATCATGTGTATATAGGCATCACGTCCATAAAAAAATAGGCCAACTCCTTCTTGCACTTAGTACTATTACTCGACTCATCGACCGCTATCCACCATGCATCTAGAGTATTATGTAAAATAGAGTAATGCATGGAGAACAATGACATGATGCAGACAAAGTAAACTGAAGCAATATGAATCAACTCATCGTTTTATCCTTTGTAGCAGGAACACAAAGACACATCTTATCCCCTTATGTCACTCGAATATGGAAATTCGCCAGGTTGAACCTACCACATTGCACCTCTCTAACCGAAGAAATATCGATCTAGTTGGCCAAACTATTTCAATAGATCGGAGAGAATTACGAAGCTATCATAATCATGCACACAAGAATCATATAAGTATTCAGAGGTGACACAAATATTTAGCACAAATAATCTGAAAATTAACCCGCAATTCATCGGATCCCAACAAACACAGCACACAAAAGGATTACATCATATGGATCAAAACGAAGATGTGATGATCATTGTATTGAAGATCAAAGAGAGAGAGAGATTTCCATGTGGGTATTAACTATGGACCCGTAGGTCTACGGTGAACTACTCACACATCATCGTGAGGGCATCAAGGTTGATGAAGAGGCCCTCCGTGATCAATCCCCCCTCCGACAAGGTGCCGAACGGAGCTCCAGATGGCCTCCCGTTGGAACACAGACTTACGGTTGCGTAAAAAGTCTTTTGGGACTGCCGCTGGTGTTTTAGGGTAGATGAGAATTTGTAAGTCATAGAACGAAGTTGGGAGGGCCACAAGGGAATCACAAGCCATGAGGGCGCCCCCACCCCCCAATGTCGCACCATGTTGGCTTGTGGGCCCCTTGTGAGACCTCCAACCTTCTTCCGATGCTCATTGGTGTTCTTTTAGTCCAGAAAGAATCACCAAAAAGTTTTAGGGCAATTAGACTTCGTTTGATATGGAAAACGTGAGAAGTGAAAAACACGCAGAAAACAACAATTGACACTGGGCACTGGGTCAATAGGTTAGTGATTAAAAATAATATAGAATGGTAAATAAATACCCCAAAAGTATTTGTAATGATAATATATCAACATGGAACAATCAAAAAATATAGATATGTTGGAGACGTATCAGTATGTCGGCTTCATTAACAATGGTTTCACAATCATTTCATGCATCGTCATCGTTTGGGTCCACATCATCATCACCTAAGGCGTCAGCGTCATCGTTTTTGACCACATCATCATCAGGTTTCTCTTGATAGAACACTCCATCGTATGTCATGGGGTTAATGTTGTAGTAATCGTCATCGTTCGGGTCTAGTAGCTTACCATGTGGCGACACCTTGAACACAACTTCCCAACCCTTTAGGTATTTTTTCTAGCATGGGTAAGGTAGATAATATACTTGTGTGTCTTAGGTAGCCGCAATAAAGAGATGGTTTTGGCATAGACGGTTGATGGTTTAACTTCGACCAACCCAACGGAAGGCGTATGTTTCAGTCCTCAACTGGGTCGAACCATCGACATTTGAACACAGGGAGATTTAGGGTTTCATGCCCACGGTTGAATGTAATCTCATATACTTTATCTACCCTTCCGTAGAAGTCAACTACATTTTGACCTCGGGTGTAGACTCCAGTATTTATAGTTTTGGGATCACGTCGGCTGTTCTGCTGCTCCTTTGTACGGAAGCGATACCCGTTCACATCATACTTTTCACATGTCATGACCACAATTACCACCTTCCTGCAATTATAGATATCAAATGCATCCATTTAAGCATAAGTACATCAATTACTCTGCTATTCAAAAATTATGCTATTACAACATAAGTACATCAATTACTCTGACAACAACTATATTTCTCAAATTCTGCTATTCTTTGGTCAACAACAAAAGCATATGAAACTATCATTCCTTCACAGCAAACAAACAATATAAATGCCACTCTCAAGCAAAGTAATTACTACTTATCAAATAAGAAAAAAACTTAAAGGCTCTGCACATGCTAAGAACCTTCTTCCTGTGTATGTTCCTTCAAATGAAACATGCCTCATTGATGCTTTGCCATGCTTCTCACAAAACACCATGGTATGAAGCTCAAGCCCATGGTAATCAGGGTCCTCAACTGAAGGTGGAACCTGCACAAACTAATACACATCACTCTCACATTGATATCCAAAGCACATTAGTGACCAAGAACTTTCCTCGTTTGCTAGCATTGATATTTTCTTTTCTTTTCTCTCACACTTGTAGCTGTCAATAAACAAGAATCTCGATGAATATAAAACATAGTGCTGCCTACATGCTATATATAAGCTAAATTAAATTGGAGTGATAGTGGCTATTGGCCAAAATCATACAACTAATGCCATCTTCTGATATCTTTTTTAGGCTTCATCAACATCTTCTGGTATGTTTTTAGCTTCAGTCATGCACTTTTTAAGCCTAATATGCAGCAAGAACTTGAGCTCACCTGGTAATGAGCTCACCTGGTCGAATGAGCTCACCTGGTAAATCCCTTCACTTAAAAGGTAACTAAACAGAAAAATCCCCAAATATTCTAACACTAAACCTAACCCTAGCTCGAATGAGCTCACCTAGTAAATCCCTTCAGTGGAGGAGTTGGCGGAGTGAATGTACGGGAGGCTCGACTGGTCGTTGCTGCTCTCGTCCTCAAAAACCATGGCGGTGGCGACGGCGAGCTGCTACGGGCATGTGGTGCTCGGAACCGTCGGCGAGGAGAGTGGTCGGGTGAGGAGGAGTGGGGAGGAACGGAGAGGCCGACCGGGGTGAATGAGCGACCGGTTCGGGAGTGACCGGGTGAGCGCGAGAGAACGAGCCGGTTCAATACTGTGGCACCCGACGGTCGGGACCTACAGATCAGTTCCAGCGTCAATACATATAAAATACGAGTTTAGACTTATTTGCAAGTTTGTGGCACAATGTTGGTACTGGCATGTAAAAAATAGGTATGTTGGTACCAATCTACACGTACTGCCAATTGTGGTACTTCTATGTAATTAACTCAGTGGATGGAGAGGGATGGGCCGGAGTGGATAAGGCACATCTATGCCGAAGGCTAGTTACTACGTGTCCAACTATGCCGGCGGTCAAGCTGTAGGCATATCTATTATCCATTTCTTATTTTATTATTTAGTGAACATTACATTTAATTATATTTAATTGTCTTAGCCATGTGTTGCCTCTTCACATGAGGGTCTCCTGTAATGCTTTGGTGGCATTGCTATCCCCGGAAGCCCCCCCCCCCCCCCCCCCCCCGCCGACCAGACTAACTCTAGCCTCATTAACCAGTCGATCTAGGCCTTTGAATTTTGCCGAATGGCTTTGACCAGTGGACTCTTCCACCTGGTTATGATAGGTCAGCACATAGGAACACCCCCACATGGTCTGGACCCAACCCATCACTTGATTCCCTCCAGCTCTACCTGACGCGCGCGTCCCCCCCCCCCTCCAAGTAATGGCGGCAGTGATGTTCATGCGGAGGGCCACACCATGGAACCCCGTGACAGGCGTCTACACATGCCTTGTCACTTTCAGACATGGAAGAGGAACCACCGCAAGATCTGCTGGCAATGATACCCCTGGTAGCCCCCGACCACACTCGTAGACAGGAGAAGAACAATCCGTGAGCAGTAGTCTACTAAGATACTTGGTCATTTTTAAAATTCTCAAAAAATACCACACGGCTTGCATCACTTGTCTCTACATAGTGTAAAAAATCATCAAGTTTTCATGCTACCACTCTTCAAAACAATTCACGCAACAACAAGACTGATGGACGTTACCTCGGTGTCGCCGCCGTCCGTGTGGGAGGTTGCACCCCGTAGTCGGACACTGGGTATTTGAACCTACTCCACCCTTCAACACATGCAAGAGGACACGATGCGGTGTTTCGGTGGCATTGCTATCCCCGGAAGCCCCCCCGAACGGACTAACTCTAGCCCCGTTTACAAGCGATCTAGGCCTTTGACCTTCACAAGACGTGCTTTGATCGGTTGACTCTTCCACCTGGTTGTGATAGGTTAGCCCATTTGAACATCATCGAACATGGTCTAGAACCAACCCACCACTAGATTCCCTCCGACTCGACACGATGTGCGCATTTCCCCCCTCCAATCAATGAAGGCAGTGTTGTTCGTGCAGGGGCCACACCCTGGAGCCCCAAAACGGTCGTCTACGCATGCCACGTCACTTTCAAACATGCAAGAGGAATCACCACAAGATCTGGTGGCATAGCTACCCCGAGCAGCCCCCCCGACCACACTGGGAGACATGCGAAGAACAATCCATGAACAGACGTCTATTAAGATACTTAGTCATCATTTAGAATTATGTAAAATATCGCACAGGTTGCATCACATATCTCTACACGGTGTAAAAAATTCATGAATTTTTCATGCCCCCACTCTTGAGAACAATTCACTCAAAAGCTACACCGACAAACGTTACCTTGGTGTCACCGTCGTCCGTGTGGGGGTCGCACCCTGTAGCCGGGTGACGGGTGTTTCGATACATACCACCACCCTTTAGGACATACAAGAGGACCCAATGCGGTGTTTCGATGACATTGCTACCCCCGGAAGCCCCGCCAAATGGATTAACCCTAGCCCTGTTGGCCAGGCGATCTAGGCATTTGACTTTCGTCGGATGGGCTTTGACCGGTGGACTCTTCTACCTGGTTGCGACACGTAAGCCCATAGGAACATCCCCAAACATTGTCTGGACCCAACCCACGACTAGATTCTCTCTGGCTGGACCCGACGCGGGCGTCTCCCCCAGGTGCAAGCGGTGGTGGCAGTGTAGGGGGGCCACACCCTGGAGCCCCACGACGGGTGTCGATGCATGCCATGTCACTTTCAGACATGGAAGTGAAACCACCGCAAGATCTGGTGGCATAGCTACCCCGAGAAGCCCCCTACCACACTTGTAGACATGCGAAGAACAATCTATGAACAGTAGTCTATTATATACTTAGTCATATTTTAAACTTTTGAAAGAATACCACACACCTTGCATCACATGTTTCTACACGGTGTAAAAAATCATGAATATTTCATGCTCCCACTCTTGAGAACAATTCACGCAACGGCAAGACCAACGAACATTACCTCGATGTCGCCATTGTCCGTGTGGGGGGCGCACCCCGTAGCCAGGCGCCGGGTGTTTGAACCTACCGCCACCCTTTTGGTCATGCAAGAGGACTCATTGTGGTGTCTCGGTGGCATTGCAACCCGTGGAAGCCCCCCCTCCCCAAACGGACTAACCCTAGCCCAGTTGACCAAGCGATCTAGGCCTTTGACTTTCATCATACGGGATTTCACCGGTGGACTCTTCCACCTGGTTGCGATAGGTCAACCCATAGGAACATCCCAGAACATGGTCTAGACACAACCCACCAGTTGATTCCCTCCGTCTCGACCCGACGAGCGCGTTCCCCCCCCCCTCCCCTCCGCCCTCGAAGCGACGGCGACAGTGCCATCCGTGTAGGGGGGCACACCCCGGAGCCCGGCGAACATATTATAGCAACAGAATCATTTCAAGATTCTTGTAAAGAACATGTCAAAATAGATGCAATTATCAATTATTGTAGTTTTTAATAAAGTATATGGACCTATATGCAAAAGTCCATGAGGTCACATTACTAACATACTCTAAAACAAATACAAACTACATATTGATAATATATGGAAAATTTTACCTTAAATTGATATATAACGTACTAATGTTTATGTTAAGTTAAGTCAGATTTAAGTTAACAAAAATTTAATTTCAAAAAAATTAATATGACAAAAAATACTCCCTCCGTTCTTAAATATAAGACCTTTTAGAGATTTTACTATGAACTACATACAAATGAATGTAGTCACATTTTAAATGTACATTCATTCATTTTGCTCTGTATCTAGTCTATAGTGAGATTTCTAAAATGTCTTATATTTAGGAACGGACGGAGTAAAACCATATAATATATATGCTGACGGTGGCCATCGGCATAGATATCCACCTGAGGGAGCTGTCAGGTGACGACACGTGGCAAGGCTATGCCAACGGCCTGGCCATCGGCACACCTATGCCGATGGCCGACGTCAGAGCCATCGTCGTACGTTTGACGGCGTCGACTCACCGTCTATCGCAAGGCCACCAGGCCTACGTGTATGCCGACGGCTTCTCTATGCTGACGACCATCGTAGGCATAGCTTGATTTATGATGATGGCTTTCCTATGCCGATAAGGGTTGTAGGTATATCTCCACGTATGCCGACGTATTTTCTAGCCGACGGTCACTCGTCAGCCGTCGACACAAGGCGATCTATGCCGTTAAGGGTCGTCGGCATAGATTAGGCCGTCGGGACAAAGCTTTATTCAGGTAGCGCATATACGCCGTTAGGGAGACAGCCTGTTAAGACAGCCTGTTAATCTGTGTATATGTATGCATGTGTGTGGGTAGAGACAAGGCCATGCCTTTCAGAAATCTTATGTACCCACTCGAAATTGCGAGTGTCCGGTGAAGAGGAGGTTAACGGGCCCCACCCGAGAGGAATCTCAGTAACAAACCACTCTTCTGAAAAGGAGGCCACAGCACAGCAGGCTATGCAGCTCTTGCTGTACAAGTGTCCCTTTCGCCGTCCCAATCCACACGGAACCAACCGCTTTCTCCTACCCAACGTCGCCGTTGCCCTTTTATACAACCCCAAGCTCACTCTCCTCCTCCCCCTCCCTCTCACCACTTCAGCTCTGCATGTTCGTCTCTGGCAACCAACACTAGGCAAACACCCACTCAAAACCAACCTAGCTCTGAAGATGTATCACCCGCAGTGCGAGCTGCTGATGCCCCACGACCACGAGGGCCTCGACATGGACGCCGGCCAGTCGCACCACCTTGCCGCCGGCTCAGCCGTCCCGGCAGAGCTCAACTTTCACCTCCTGTCCTACGTCGACACCGCCATCTCGCCGCAGCAGCCCACCGTTGAGTACTTCTTTGGGGGCACCGACCAGCCCCAGTCCCAGTTCGAGCAGCTGGCCGCCAACCACCAGGCGATGACCGTCCTGCGGGACTACTACGGCCAGTACCCACCCACCGCCGACGCGTATCTTCCTGGCGGCCCGAGGACCGGTTCGTCGTCCCTCGTGTTTGGTGCTGCCGAAGAGGAGTCGGCCTACATGGTAGGCGGCTTCCAGTGCTCCCCCAAGCCGCGGACGGGCGGCGGCAGGAAGCGGAGCCGGGGCGCCGGCAGCAGCTTCCACGGCTTTCCGGCCAACGGCGGCGTCGAGAAGAAGGAGAAGCAGCGCCGTCAGCGCCTCAGCGAGAAGTTCACCGCTCTCATGCTTCTCATCCCCAACCGCACCAAGGTTTGCAGCTTCGATGCGCTCATTCATCTTGTTTTTAATTTAACTCGTGGCACGCTCGATTCGTTTTGTCGATCTTGGTTTTTTTACGAATCTCGTAATTCTATAATTTTTCTGGGATTCAAACTGCCAATTAATTAATCTGTAGGAGGATAGGGCCACGGTGATCTTCGACGCGATCGAGTACATCCAGGAGCTTGGGAGGACGGTGGAGGAGCTGACGCTGCTCGTGGAGAAGAAGAGGGGCCGGCGGGAGCACCAGGGGGACGTGGTGGATCCGGCGCCCCTGGTGATGACCGGAGAAGGGGAGTGCTCTGCAGGCGAGGTGACGGCCGCGGTGATGCCGGCGATGCCGGCGCCGCCACAGCCGATCCGGAGCACGTACATCCAACGGAAGAGCAAGGAGACGTTCGTGGACGTGCGGATCGTGGAGGACGAGGTGAACATCAAGCTCACCAAGCGCCGCCGCGACGGGTGCCTCGCCGCCGCGTCCCGGGCCCTGGACGACCTCCACCTAGACCTCGTCCACCTCTCCGGCGGCAAGATCGGCGACTGCCACATCTACATGTTCAACACTAAGGTAGGCAACATGGTGACAACTAACGGATCTCTTAATTAACATATCATGCACGTATGTTCAGGTTTTTCAAGAATCAAGATATGCAGAAAGAAGGATGATAATTTTCTTGTGTTCATTTGTTGATGTGTATGCAGATTCATCCGGGGTCTCCAGTTTTTGCAAGCGCGGTGGCCAGCAAGCTGATCGAAGTGGTGGATGAGTACTAGCAGCAGCTTGTTATCTAGTCAGGCGATACGTTTCTATATTGCTAGCTACCTATAGCTAGGGCTCTTTGATATCTGCATCAGTATTTCAGTAGTTCCTTGCTTTAATTTTGGACTGTTTGATCCAATTATTGGCGAAGACATATATGTCTGAGTGTTTTGTTATCCGAATTCTTAGGGTTGTATGATCTTCTTGAATAAAAAAAAATAGCTGGAACATTTCAGTCTCGATCGTTGATAAAAGAAGGCATTCCAGATTATAAAATATGTAATTTTCTGGGATTATTCATGAGAAAGCACATAAGCATGCATGGTGTGAGTAGGTTGAGCAGACGGTTGTAGATCTGGATGAAACTGGGTAGGTGAGTCTTTGTTGAGCTGTGACTTCTCATTCAGATATTATTATTGTGTGGTTGGATAGGAGCTTAATTACAACACCATACTCCAGTACAATATTCTGTACCCAAAAGTAGTTCAGTACACTCAGCAGAGGCGGTTCAGCAAGCAGTCGCAAGCACATTCAGATATGCTTCCTTTTGTTCCCTCAGCCTGCAAAAGTGTTTTTGACTTGGTTTTGGCCGGTGCAACAATTGCTGTGTCGCCCTTGTCTTTGCCTGATTTTGTTCTTAGTCTCTGCTAGAGACTTGTGGTGAAGATTGGAGGCAAATATTCTCCTCCTTCGGTGTCTCGTTGCAATGATTTTGCATTATATTAACATGCATTGCGGTGGGAATGTTTAAGCATCATACATTTCCTAATATTCCTCCAATCAGATTACAGACAATAGTTTATTTCGGTTTAGCACATAAGTTTCTGAGAGAATGAGCGGTGAGGTTATTGTTAATTATATCCTTTTTTAGTTAGTAAGAGGAGTAAACCCCTTGACCAATGGGTCATGTAAGGAAGAGGCTTCAGCCTACACTGGTATATAGAGTATTCGGCTAGGTTGCATTGTGGCGTTCTAGTAGCATCTCTAAAACACGCTCGTGTGCGCTTTTAAGACCAATTGGTCATAAGCTGTTCGGAGGGCTTCAAATCCTAAACCATAATGGTCATTTTGATCAGAAAGGACATACTTTCCTTAAATGAAATGGTCGCAAAGCAGACAACACTGATGTGCTGCCTTATTTCTAGATGATGACGACTAATATAGATTGTCGTAGCCTTCTAAATTGTGGTGCATTGCTATGACTAAGCGCCACCTCATCAGTTTTGTCTATATTAAAAAAACCTTCCTAGCCTTCCTAGCCTATGTAAAATAATTCTTATAAATTCTTTGGATCATATCTTCCTCAAATATCTCAAAACCCTTCCTAACCTAGTTAAAAAATAATTCCGGAATGTTCATTCTCATATTCAAATCGGAATAGCACTTTGGGAAGGAAGTTCTATTTATATTTTCTTGATTAAACTCAAAAATTTTGGGCACTCTTTGCTATCCAAATCATTTCCTCATGACAAAATTCAGCTCCATTTTCCTAGTAAATCTCCCCGAGAAAATTTCCAAAGTTTCTGTTCAGCTAGGAGCTTTGTGAAGGAAGTACTAGCTAGGCATGTCCTAATGAGTTGAATTTTTTCCCGATCTTCTATATGCCCAAATAATATCTCTCCACAAAATGTTAGCCCCATATAACGATCCATGTGAACTCAGCATCCAATCTTTGTTTTTGGTAATATTTTCAGTTTGTGAAGGAACTGCCATGTTTATTTATGAATATGGTAAGAAATTTTTACAGTGCCTTCATATGTCCACATTATCATCCTCCTCCATATTGTAGCTCAATCCAATGATCTATGTGAGCCCAGCTTCAATTTCTATTTTTTGGCCAGATTGGCACATTGCAAAGCAAGTGCTATCTAGACCCCTCATATTGCCCTCAAACTCTTTGGGCGCTCTTAAAAATCCAAATCATTGCCACATGCCAATATTCAGCTCCATTTGCCTAGTAAATATTCCTCAACAAATTTCCAAAGTTTCTATCGATAGAGACGATTTTGAAGGAAGTACTCCCTCCGTCCCAAAATAAGTGTCGTTGGTCTAGTACAAATTTTGTACTAATTTAGTGTTAAGTTTGCGACACTTATTTTGGGACGGAGGGAGTACTATCTAGGCTTATCCAAATGATCTGAGATTTCTCCAAATTTTCCATATGCTCAAATAACTACTCTCCACTAAATTTGCGCTCTATCAAGAAAAACACTTGAGCTTGTCATCCAATCTTTTATTCTTGACATATTTTTAGTTTCTGAAAAACTATATTTTATATTGCTTAATTATTTAGGAAACTTTACCAGGGCATTTACTACCTATATAAATTCCCACCACAAAATTTGAGAATATTTCATTTATCCAATTTCTCTAAATAACTTTGCAAAGTTTCTGCCCACAGAAGAGCATTGTGAAGGAAGAACCACTTTGGCATGTCCAAATGGTATTAAATTTTTATAGTACGTTCCTATGCTCAAATGACCATCCTCCATCCAATTTTAGCTTAATCCGTTCATTCCTTTGAGCCCAGCTTCAATATCAATATTTCTGCCTAGTGTGGTACTGTAAGTGCATCTAGTGCCCTTAGTGATTTTGGTGGTTTGAAGACTTATAGGTTAAGTATCTAATGTGTTCATGAGTTTACACAAGATCTATAAGTCACTGAGGAGTTTTAAATATTCAATGAATATCGACCCCTAAAAATGTATATCTTCGGTTGAAGAAATTGGTCTGAAGCTGAAGATTTGAATCGCGAAGAATTTGCGATGAAATTGATATTCCTCATGAAGATACTGAAATTGAGGAATTCGGTGTGTCCTGAAGAAAATCATTCCGAAGACTTTGAAGCATGAAGATTTACTCTTTCTCTTTTGTTTTCTTCTCACTTGAGTAATAGGAACACCGTACTGTTAAAGGGGGTCGAGGTAACACATTGGAATGAATTTACTCATGATGCTCAACCCAAGCCTAATCCTACCAAAAGCCTCAAGTGAGGAATATGAGTGACATGAGGACTCTCACAGTTGAGGGTCCCGACCGTTTCGATAGCCACGCCACATCATTGGTCTTATCCACACCAATGGTCATATTAGTTAAGGGCATTAATGTGAAATCATGTCGGGATGCTCCCACGCTATAAATAGCCGCCGCCACAACCATTAGCTGGTTGGCTGCTCCGTTAGAAACTGACACTTGTCATAAGAGCAACCCAAATTCCTCAGGGTCTTTGAGAGTAATTCATCAGTGAGGAAATACCCCAAACACCAAACCACAAACCGAAAACCAAGTGATTGAGCATCACTGAAAAGTTGTTCCTGTGTGGGACTGAAGCCTTTTACCTTTGAGGACTGTGCATCCTCCAGACGGTTAGGCGTCATGGTCTAGAACAATCCAGGAGTCAATTGTGGATCGCCGGGTGACCAAGTTTGTGAGGGTTTGGAAGTTTGCCCTGAAGACTTACCACGAGTGTTGGGTGAGGACTCTGTGTTCTTAGACAAGGAGAATACGGTAGGGACTGTGTGTCCCGGGACTGTGTGTCTTTTGGTTTCAATAACAAGCCGCTCCAAACCAGATGTACAACTGCCATAACAGTTGGAACTGGGTCATCAACTACTGTCTTCGCTGTGAAACGGGTTCTAATTCCTCAACTCTTTATATTCCTCAGATTATGTGTTGTTGATTTTCACTGTCACTGTTTGAAGAATTTGCTGAAGACTTTCTCTGAAATTCCTCAACCCCAAATTCTTCACGCAAGTTAATCCACATCTGTTTTCTGCGTGCCTGCTTACTGTGCAATCTGTTTTCACATTCCTCATACTGAAAAACTGCTGTAGTGAAACTTTGCACTCCTGATCCTTTACTGTTTCCGCTATAAGTTAGTCATGAGTGAGGAATTTCCTCAAAAGGAATTTCCTTAGTGATGAAATTCTAAAAATATCCTATTCACCCCCTCTAGTCGATATAACGCACTTTCAATTGGTATCAGAGCAAGGTACTCCCTTGTTCTGTGTGATTTTGGTTTAACCACCTGGAGTTTTAGTTATGTCGACTGCAGGCATGATTAAGGTTACTGTAGCATGTCCTACTTTTGAAGGAAAGAACTTTCCCTTCTGGAAGACCAAGATGCAAATGCATCTACAAGCTATTGACAATGATCTCTGGTATATTGTGGAACATGGTGTCCCCATCATCTCTGCTAGTATCTCTGCTGCTGATGTGAAGAAATTCAAGCAACTTGATTCTCAAGCGAAGAATATCATCTATGGCCATCTGAGCCCAGGCCAGTTTGGAAGAGTGAGTGCTTTGGGCTCAGCGGCACTTATCTAGGAGAGACTGTGTAAAGTAAATGAAGGAGTATCAACCCAGCGTGATTCTCGTGTTGATGTTCTTCGCAATCTCTTCAATCGCTTCAAGAGGCTTGACAATGAAAGCTGCCAAGATACTTTTGATCGCCTCACTGACATTATCAAATGAACTGCAAGCACTGGGAGCTCGAGACATTACTGATAACGAAGTTGTGAAGAAACTGCTAAGATCATTGGATTCTTCATTTGATACTTTAGTTCTGATGATTCAAGAAAGACCAGACTACAAGATGCTTGATCTAGCTGATATACTCGAAAGACTCAATACTCATGAATTCCAGCAAGAAGAAAAGAAAGATCTATATGGACCAAGCTATTCTAGACCACGTGCACTGAAGGCTAGAGCAATTTCCTCATCTCATGAAGAAGACTCGGATGATAGCATTGGTTACCCTGAAGAATTTGGACAAGAGCTTGCAATGCTAGTGAGGAAATTCCACAGGTTTACACGACGTGGCCAGTTTGGTAAATCTTCAAGAAGAGATATGAGGAAATCAGAATCTTCATCTGAGGACTACAAGAAAAGAACCTGCCACAAATGCAAGAAATCAGGTCACTACATTGTTGATTGTCCCCGTTGGGGAAAGGAATCAAAGAAGAAGAAATACAAGGATGATAGTTCTGATGACTCGAAGAAGAAGAAGAAATCTTCAAAATCCTCATCTTCAAAGCCCTCATTGCACAAGAAGTTTCAGAAAGGCTCGGGCACTTATCGGCAAGGAAATGGATTCCGAGGCAGAATCAGAGGAATGTGATGAAGAGGAGGGTTCTGATGAAGACTCAGAATTCGGACAGGCTAGTCTTGCACTTGCAACCACTTTCGTCAGCAAGTCATTCTTCAACCTTGAAGAAGATGATAACACCATCCACACTGATGACTATGCTGATGACTTCGCTCCAACCTATTGCTTCATGGAAAAAGGTTCAAAGGTGCCGAATGATGCTTCCTCCTCTGATTCAAGTAACTGTGAACCTGATGATTATAATAAACCCAGTGACAGTAAACTTGCTATCATTGCCACTAAACAACAAACTGCCCTGGAAAAGCTTCAGAAACTGCTAGATAGAAGCAATGATCTGTTGAATGATGAAATGAATCTTACCCAAATCCTCACTGATGACATGAAAAGTCTTCACTCTAAATTTGATAATCTTCAAGATCGTCATGTTACACTCCTCGCTGATCATGAGAAACTTTCCTATGAATTTCTTCAAAGGAAGCTTGATCTAGAGAAGTTGAGGATTTCTGATGATGATCTTCGAATGGAAAATGATTCATTACTAGCTCAACAGATCAGCGCTGCTCAAGTGGAATTCATTCCTCCATGTCTTAAATGGATTGAACGTGAAACTGCTAATTCTTCACCAGAATCATCAAATGCTTCAACTGCTACAAATTCTTCAACTGCTCCTGTAGTGTCAAATTCCTCACTTGAGGAAAACACAAATGTCAATCTGGTGAATTATTTGCTCGATATGTTGGAACTAACTGCAGGAATGGCCCTCCCTTGAGGAAAATATGGGTTCCCAAAATTTGTCTTGAAAATCTTCAGGTGAATGTTCTCATGACATCACCGATGAAGAATTTGAACCCCAGATCAAATTCCTTAGGAGGACCAAAGTCTTGAAGAGGATCAAAAATCCTCAACTCGTCAAAATTTTGCTCGTACCCGTGCAAATGCTTCTAACATGCAGGGAAACTACAAGGAATATGAATATGAGCGTTACTCTTCAAATCATTATGTTCATAAATCCTCAATGCATATCGAGCATATTCTTCAAATCTAAAGAATTCATATGAGTACTTTAACCCCCCTACTGCTAAGAGAAGTGCATTAGCTTCAATGCCTCCTTTCTCATATGGTGCTCGCATGATGATGAATGCTTTACCACCCCTTCAGATGTGGGTGGTGAAGAAATTGAACTAATCACTTCTGCAGGTCAGGTCTCCAGATGAAAATCATCATCTGAAGAATTTGCTGGAGACCTGAGGAAATGCTTGATAGGGCGCATGCTAATATTGATGAAATAGAAATATTTCACACGTCCTTATAATTATGTTATGATGAAATTCCTATCTGATGAAATTGATATCATATTCTTCAAATCTAAAGCATATGAGATGGTAAGTTGTACTAATTCATCTGCAGGATGACAAACCCAAGAGTACTGAGTGGGTTCTTGATAGTGGCTGCACACATCACATGACTGGTGATAAAAGCTTGCTGATGAATATGCCACTAATTCCATCACCTCTGAAGCAAATCACATATGCTGACAAAGGTAAAAGCAAGGTATTGGGACTTGGCAAAGTGGCTATTTCCAAGGATAGGCATATGGACAAAGTGATGCCTGTTGAATCCCTTGGATTTAACCTCATGTCAGTCTCGATGCTTTGTGATCTTGATATGATTGTTATCTTTGGTAGATATAGATGTGTTGTGATCATGGAATCTGACAAATCCAAAGTCTTCAAAGGTGTCAGAAGAGGGGATTTGTACATTGTTGATTTCTCTACAGGTCCTCAACCAGCCACTTGCTTACTAGCAAAAACCTCAGAAGGGTGGTTGTGGCATTGAAGACTCGGTCATGCAGGCATGAGGAATTTGCACACGCTCGCGAAGAAGAAGCATGTCATCGACATCGAATCAGTCAAATTCCTCAAGGATCATCTCTGTGGTGCATGTGAATCTTGGAAAATGACCAGATCCAAGCATCCCTCGAAGAATATCATGACTACTACTCGTCCATTCGAATTGCTTCACATGGATCTATTTGGACCTACTCATTATGCCACACTAACAAATGCAGCATCTTTATATGGCTTCGTCATAGTTGATGATTATTCGGCATCAAGATCAAACATATCAGGAGTGATAATGGAACAGAGTTCAAAAACACTAGTCTTGATGATTATCTTGATGAACTTGGTATTACTCACGAATGGTGTCGTAGAAAGGAAGAAAAGGACTCTCATTGAGATGGCAAGAACCATGCTTGAAGAATATTAGACTCCTCGTCGCTTTTGGCCTGAAGCAATCAACACTGCATGCCATATCATCAACATGGTATATATTCACAAATTCCTCAAGAAAACCTCATATGAACTCCTCACTGATAAGAAACCCAATGTAAGTTATTTCAAAGTCTTCGGTGCAAAATGTTGGATTAGAGATCCTCACCATAGCTCAAAATTTGCACCTAAGGCACATGAGGGTTTTATGCTCGGTTATGGAAAGGACTCGCACACCTACAGAGTCTTCAACAACTATCATAACAAAGTTGTTGAGACTGTAGATGTGCGGTTCAATGAAACTAATGGCTCGCAAAGAGAGCAATTGCCTTCTGATCCAGATAAGCTGTCTCCTGAGGAAGCAATGAAGCTCAAACCTACTGAAGACATTGTTCCTACTGAGGAAAATGATGAAGAAATCATCCCATCACTGATGAAAATCAAGAAGGTGCTCCTGAGGAAATTGCTCCAGAACCAATTCCTCAGCCCAGACGAAATCCTCAACCAGCTCATCCGAGGATTGCAAATGAAGTGGAACTTGACAAAATCCTCAATGACATCAACGCGCCAGGTCCTCTCACTCTCTCAAAAGCTTCACACTTACTTAAATTTTGTGGGCATTTCTCCTTTGTATCTATCACAGAACCCTCAAAAATTGCTGAGGCTTTCCTGGAACCGCAGTGGATCCAAGCTATGCAAGATTAACTTCGTGAATTCAAGCTGAATGACGTATCGGAGCTCCTCAAACGACCAGATCCTCGCAAGCACAATATCATCGGAACCAAGTGGATTTTCCGAAACAAGCAAGATGAGGATGGTCAAGTGGTGAGGAATAAGGCACGATTTGTAGCCCAAGGCTACACCCAGGTTAAAAGAATAGATTTCGATGAAACTTTTGCACCTGTTGCTAGACTTGAAGCTATTCGAATACTACTTGCTTATCCTAATCATCATAACATCATGTTATATCAAATGGATGTGAAAAGTGCATTCCTCAATGGTAAGCTTGAGGAAGAAGTATATGTTGCTTAGCCCCCAGTTTTGGAGGATCCAAAGAATCCAGACAAAGTCTTCAGATTCAAAAAGGTGCTCTATGGTCTCAAGCAAGCCCCTCGGGCGTGGTATGATACATTGAAGGAATTTGTCATGAAGAAAGGCTTCAAACCTGGTTCACTCGATCCAACTCTTTTCACTAAATCCTATGATAATGAGCTATTTGTGTGCCAGATAAATGTTGATGAAATTATATTTGGTTGTACTGACAAACGATACAGTGATGAATTTTCTTACATGATGAGTGAAGAATATCATATGTCTATGATGGGGGAGCTGAAATTCTTCTTAGGTCTTCAAATTTGTCAACAACGCAATTGAATCTTCATATCGCAGGAGAAATACCTCAAGGATGTTCTGAGGAAATTCGACATGCATGAATGCAAAGGTGCCAAGACTCCAATGCCTACCAACGGCCACCTCGGCACTGACGAAATTGGTAAAGAATTTGATCAGCAGGTATATCGCTCTATGATTGGCTCTTTATTGTATCTATGTGCATCTAGGCCAGATATAATGCTTAGTGTTTCCATGTGTGCACGTTTTCAAGCAAAACCGAAGGAATCACACCATAAGGCTGTGAAGCATATTCTTCGATACTTAGCTCACACACCAATACTAGGCTTATGGTACCCCAAGGGCTCAAATCTTCATCTGGTAGGGTATTCTGATTCTGACTATGCTAGTGACCGTGTGGATTGCAAGTCAACATCTGGCACATGCCATTTCCTCGGAAGATCACTAGTTTGCTGGTCCTCAAAGAAGCAGAACTGCGTATCACTCTCCACTGCCGAAGCTGAGTACATTGTTGTTGGTTCATGCTGTGCTCAATTGCTGTGGATGAAGCAAACCCTCAAGGACTACGGCATCAACATGAAGAATGTGCCTCTCTACTGCGACAATGAGAGTGCAATCAAGGTTGCATACAACCCAGTACAGCACTCGAAGACCAAGCACATCCAGATTCGTCATCATTTTCTTCGGGACCATGTCCTCAAGGGCAATATCCTCATCGACCATGTGAAGACTGATGATCAACTGGCAGATATCTTCACTAAGCCCTTGGATGAGAAAAGGTTTTGCAAGTTGCGGTGTGAGCTAAATATCTTAGAATCTTCAAATGTTTTGTAAAAACATGCACACATCCTAACACTTATGCAAAATTGATGACTTAGATGTGCAACACATGATGAATCGATTTTCTTCAACTTATGAAGAATATCACTTTGAGTGTGAAGAAATCAATGAAGAAATTGATTCTCAGGGCCCTACGATAATTGTACGAGGCGTCTGTAATCAATATTCTTATATGGTGGGTCAAGGCACCGTCCAACGTGAAATTCCTCAAGTTGAATTTCTTCAAAGTCTCATTTCTTCAAAAATTTGATTTTCTTCAAATCAGTTGTTCTTCAAAATCGTTTTTCTTCAAAATTGAAATTCATCATTGTGACGATTTATCACAAAATCCTCAAGTTAGTCAAATCTTCAAAAACACTTGATGACTTTCGTTTACCTAGATAGACTGTGATTTCAAGTCCTCAACATCATTCACTTATAGCTATTTCTTCAAGTTGATATTTCATCTAAGTGAATGTGATCGGACCCTACTTTCCCTCTATGCTATTCTCATCCAGTGTATTCAATTCTTCATATGCGTTCTACTTGAAACTTTGTTCGAAATCTGTAAGTGCATCTAGTGCCCCTTAGTGATTTTGGTGGTTTGAAGACTTATAGGTTAAGTATCTAATGTGTTTATAAGTGTACACAGGATCTATAAGTCATTGAGGAGTTTGAGATATTTGAAGAATATAGACCCCTAAAAATGTGTATCTTCAGTTGAAGAAATTGGTCTAAAGATGAAGAAATGAATCACGAGGAATCTGCGATGAAGTTGATATTCCTCATGAAGATATTGTTGGGGAACGTCACATGGGAAACAAAAAATTTCCTACGCGCACGAAGACCTATCATGGTGATGTCCATCTACGAGAGGGGATGAGTGATCTACGTACCCTTGTAGATCGTACAGCAGAAGCGTTAGAGAACGCGGTTGATGTAGTGGAATGTCCTCACGTCCCTCGATCCGCCCCGCGAACAATCCCGCGATCAGTCCCACGATCTAGTACCGAACGGACGGCACCTCCGCGTTCAGCACACGTACAGCTCGACGATGATCTCGGCCTTCTTGATCCAGCAAGAGAGACGGAGAGGTAGAAGAGTTCTCCGGCAGCGTGACGACGCTCCGGAGGTTGGTGATGACCTTGTCTCAGCAGGGCTTCGCCCGAGCTCCGCAGAAACGCGATCTAGAGGAAAAACCGTGGAGGTATGTGGTCGGGCAGCCGTGAGAAAGTCGTCTCAAATCAGCCCTAATTGCTCCATATATATAGGAGGAGGGAGGGGGGCCTTGCCTTGGGGTCCAAGGACCCCCAAGGACTCGGCCGAGCCAAGGGGGGGAGGACTCCCCCCCCCCCCAAACCGAGTTGGACTTGGTTTGGTGGGAGGAGTCCCCCTTCCTTCCCACCTCCTTCCTTTTTTTTTTCTTTCCTCTTGATTTTTCTTCTCTTGGCGCATTGGGAACTTGTGGGCTGTCCCACCAGCCCACTAAGGGCTGGTGTGACTCCCCCAATGCCTATGGGCTTCCCCGGGGTGGGTTGCCCCCCCCCCCCCCCGGTGAACCCCCGGAACCCATTCGTCATTCCCGGTACATTCCCGGTAACTCCGAAAACCTTCCGGTAATCAAATGAGGTCATCCTATATATCAATCTTCGTTTCCGGACCATTCCGGAAACCCTCATGACGTCCGTGATCTCATCCGGGACTCCGAACAACATTCGGTAACCAACCATATAACTCAAATACGCATAAAACAACGTCGAACCTTAAGTGTGCAGACCCTGCGGATTCGAGAACTATGTAGACATGACCCGAGAGACTCCTCGGTCAATATCCAATAGCGGGACCTGGATGCCCATATTGGATCCTACATATTCTATGAAGATCTTATCGTTTGAACCTCAGTGCCAAGGATTCGTATAATCCCGTATGTCATTCCCTTTGTCCTTCGGTATATTACTTGCCCGAGATTCGATCGTCAGTATCCGCATACCTATTTCAATCTCGTTTACCGGCAAGTCTCTTTACTCGTTCCGTAATCCAAGATCCCGCAACTTACACTAAGTTACATTGCTTGCAAGGCTTGTGTGTGATGTTGCATTACCGAGTGGGCCCCGAGATACCTCTCCGTCACACGGAGTGACAAATCCCAGTCTTGATCCATACTAACTCAACTAACACCTTCGGAGATACCTGTAGAGCATCTTTATAGTCACCCAGTTACGTTGCGACGTTTGATACACATAAAGCATTCCTCCGGTGTCAGTAAGTTATATGATCTCATGGTCATAGGAATAAATACTTGACACGCAGAAAACAGTAGCAACAAAATGACACGATCAACATGCTACGTCTATTAGTTTGGGTCTAGTCCATCACGTGATTCTCCCAATGACGTGATCCAGTTATCAAGCAACAACACCTTGTTCATAATCAGAAGACACTGACTATCATTGATCAACTGGCTAGCCAACTAGAGGCATGCTAGGGACGGTGTTTTGTCTATGTATCCACACATGTAAATGAGTCTTCATTCAATACAATTATAGCATGGATAATAAACTATTATCTTGATACAAGAATTATAATAATAACTATACATTTATTATTGCCTCTAGGGCATAATTCCAACAGATATTGATATTGAGAAGACCGGTGGTTCCTGAAGAAAATCATTCTGAAGAAATTGAAGCGTGAAGATTTTCGCTCTCTATTTTACTTTCTTCGCATTTGATGAATAGGAACATCGTACTGTTAAAGGGGGTCAAAGTAACACTATGGAATGAATTTCCTCATGATGCTCAACCCAAGCCAAATCCTACCAAAAGCCTCAAGTGAGGAATATGAGTGACATGAGGACTCTCACAGTTGAGGGTCCCGACTGTTTCGATAACCATGCCAAGTCACTGGTCTTATCCACTCCAACGGTCATATTATTTAAGGGCATTAGTGTGAAATCATGTCGGGATGCTCCCAGGCTATAAATAGCCGCCCCACACAACCACTAGCTGGTTGGCTGCTCCGTTAGAAACTGACACTTGTTATAAGAGCAACCCAATTCCTCAAAGCCTTCGAGAGTAATCATCAGTGAGGAAATACACCACCCACCGAAACCACAAACCAAACCTAGTGATTGAGCATCACTGAAGAAGTTGTTCCTGTGTGGGACTGAAGCCTTTTACCTTTGAGGACTGTGCATCCTCCAGACGGTTAGGCGTCATGGTCTAGAGCAATCCAGCAGTCAATTGTGGATCGCCGGGTGACCGAGTTTGTGAGGGTTTGGAAGTCTGCCCTGAAGACTTACCACGAGTGTTGGGCGAGGACTGTGTGTCCTTAGCTCAAGGAGAATACGGTAGGGACTGTGTGTCCTGGGACTGAGTGTCCTTTGGTTTCAATACCAAGCCGCTCCAAACCAGATATACAACTGTCACAGCAGTTGGAACTGGGTCATCAACAACAGTCTTCACCAAGAATCGGGTTCTAATTCCTCAACTCTTTACATTCTCTGTATTATGTGTTGATGACTTTCACTGTGACAGTTTGAAGAATTTGCTAAAGAATTTCTCTGAATTTCCTCAACCCCAAATTCTTCACTTGAGTTAATCATCATCTGTATTCGACGTGTCTGCTTACTGTGGAATCGGTTCTCATAATCTTCACTCTGTAATACTGCCGTGGTGAACGTTTGCACGATTGATCCTTAACTGTTTCCGCTGTAACTTAGTCATCAGTGAGGAATTTCCTCAAAAGGAATTTCCTCAGTGATGAAATTCTAAAAATCTCCTATTCACCCCCCCTCTAGTCGATATAACGCACTTTCAATTGGTATCAGAGCAAGGTACTCCCTTGTTCTGTGTGATTTTGGTTTAACCACCTGGAGTTTTAGTTATGTCGACTGCAGGCATGTTTAAGGTGACTGCAGCATGTCCTACCTACGAGGGAAAGAACTTTCCCTTCTGGAAGAACAAAATGCAAATGCATCTACAAGCTATAGACAATGATCTCTCGTATATTGTGGAAAATGGTGTCCCCATCATTTCTGCTAGTGTCACTGCAGCTGATGTGAAGAAATTCAAGCAACTCGATTCTCAAGCGAAGAACATCATCTGTGGTCATCTGAGCCCTGGCCAGTTTGGAAGAGTAAGTGCCTTAGGCTCTGCAACACTGATCTGGGAGAGACTGTGCAAGGTAAATGAAGGAGTATCAACCCAACGTGACTCTCGTATTGATATTCTTCGCAATCTCTTCAATCGCTTCAAGAGACATGACAATGAAAGCTGCCAAGACACCTTTGATCGCCTCACTGACATATCAAATGAACTGCAAGCACTGGGAGCTCGAGACATCACTGATCACGAAGTTGTGAAGAAACTGCTGAGATCTTTGGATTCTTCATTTGACACTTTAGTTCTGATGATTCAAGAAAGACCAGACTACAAGATGCTAGATCCTGCTGATATCCTCGAAAGGCTAAATACTCATGAATTCCAGCTAGAAGAAAAGAGAGATCTATATGGACAAAGCTATTCCAGACCACGTGCACTGAAGGCAAGAGCAATTTCCTCATCTGAAGAAGAAGACACAGATGACAACAGTTGTGACCCCGAAGAATTTGGTCAGGAACTTGCAATTCTTGTGAGGAAATTCCAGAGATTTACACGACGAGGCCAGTTCGGTAAATCATCAAGAAGAGACATGAGGAAATCAGAATCTGCATCTGAGGACTACAAGAAACGGACCTGTCACAAGTGCAAGAAATCAGGTCATTACATTGCTGATTGTCCTCGCTGGGGAAAGGAATCAAAGAAGAAGAAATACAAGGATGACAGTTCTGATGACTCAAAGAAGAAAAAGAAATCTTCAAAATCTTCATCTTCAAAGTCCTCCTCACACAAGAAGACTAGCTTCAGAAAGGCTCGGGCACTTATTGGCAAGGAAATGGATTCTGAGGCAGAATCAGAGGAATGTGATGAAGAAGAAGGCTCTGGAGAAGACTCAGAATCCGGACAGGCTAGTCTTGTACTAGCAACCACTTTCGTCAGCAAGTCAATCTTCAATCTTGAAGAAAATGATTGCACCATCCATTCTGATGAATATGCTGATGACTTCGCTCCAACCTATTGCTTCATGGCGAAAGGTTCAAAGGTATCAAATAATGCCTCCTCCTCTGATTCAAGTGACTGTGAACAAGATGATTACAAAAAACCCAGTTACAGTAAACTTGCCATCATTGCCACTAAACAACAAACTGCTCTGGAAAAGCTTCAAAAACTGCTAGACAAAAGTGATGATCTGTTGAATGATGAAATGAATCTTAATCAAATCCTCGCTGATGACATGAAAAATCTTCAGTCTAGATTTGATATTCTTCAGGATCGTTATGATACACTCCTCACTGATCATGAGAAGCTTTCCTACGAATTTCTTCAAAGGAAGCTTGATCTTGAGAAGCTGAGGATGTCTTATGATGATCTTTGTATGGAAAATGATTCATTACTAGCTCAACAGATTAGCGCTAGTCAAGTTGAATTTATTCCTCCATGTCTTAAATGCATTGAACGTGAAACTGCAAATTCCTCACCAGAATCATCAAATGCTACAAATTCTTCAACTGCACCTGCTGTGTCTATTTCCTCACTTGAGGAAAACACAAATGTTACTGATGAAAATGCAGGGTTGAAGGAATTGTATGTGACAGGCATGTACAAAAGCCTCAAAGGACACCAAATCCTTTGTGATGTGCTCAAAAAGCAGATCTTGAACAGGAACCCAAGGAAAGAAGGAATTGCCTTTGAGAGAAAACTAAATGCTGATGGATCTTATTGGAAACCTGAGCAGTATCCCAAAACCTCATGGGTTGCTGCTACCGGGCCTCCTTTTGATCCATCTAATCTAACTGGCTTCTCATGTGAATTATCCTATTCCTCGGATGAGTTATTTGATTCGAACTATAAACTGTTCAAAAATCAATCTGGTGAAGTATTTGCTCGATATGTTGGAACTAACTGCAGGAATTGCCCTCCTCTGAGGAAAATCTGGGTTCCCAAAAGTTGTCTTGAAAATCTTCAAGTGAATGTTCTCATGACATCACCTCTGAAGAATCTGAACCCCAGATCAAATTCCTCGGGAGGACCAAAGTCTTCAAGAGGATCAAAATCCTCAACTGGTCAAAACTATGCTCGTACCCGTGCTTATGCGTCTAACATGCAGGGAAACTACAAGGAATATGATTATGAGCGCTACTCCTCAAATCATTATGTTCATAAATCCTCAAACCAGTTCTCTGCATACTCATATGAGTACTTTAACCCCTCTACTGTTAAGAGAAGTGCATTAGCTTCAATGCCACCTTTCTCATATGGTGCTCGCAGGATGATGAACGCTTTGCCACCCCTTCAGATGTGGGTGGTGAAGAAATCAAACTAATCACTTCTGCAGGACAGGTCTCCAGATGAAAATCATCATTTGAAGAATTTGCTGGAGACCTGAGGAAATGCTTGATAGGACGCAAGCTAATTATTGATGAAATAGAAATATTTCACACGTCCTTATATTTCTGTTATGATGAAATCACTGAACTGATGAAATTAGTATCATATTCTTCAAATCTGAAGCATATGAGATGGTAAGCTGTACTAATTCATCTGCAGGATGACAAACCCAAAAATACTGAGTGGGTTCTCCATAGTGGCTGCACACATCACATGACTGGTGATAAAAGCCTACTGATGAATATGCCACTAACTCCATCACCTCTGAAGCAAATCACATATGCTGATAAAGGTAAAAGCAAGGTATTGGGACTTGGCAAAGTAGCTATTTCCAAGGATAGGCATATGGACAAAGTGATGCTTGTTGAATCCCTTGGTTTTAACCTCATGTCAGTCTCGATGCTTTGTGATCTTGATATGATTGTTATCTTTGGTAGATATAGATGTGTAGTCATCATGGAATCTGACAGATCCAAAGTCTTCGAAGGTGTAAGAAGAGGGGATTTGTACATTGTTGACTTCTCTACAGGTCCTCTACCAGCCACTTGCTTACTAGCAAAAACCTCAGAAGGATGGATGTGGCACCGAAGACTAGGTCATGCAGGCATGAGGAATTTGCACACACTTGCAAAGAAGAAGCATGTCATTGGCATCGAATCAGTCAAATTCCTCAAGGATCATCTCTGCGGTGCTTGTGAATCTGGGAAAATGACCAGATCCAAGCATCCCTCCAAAACCATCATGACCACTACACGTCCATTTGAATTGCTTCATATGGATTTATTTGGACCCACACACTATGCAACACTAACCAATGCAGCATCTCTATATGGCTTTGTCATAGTTGATGATTATTCCAGATACACTTGGGTGCATATTATAGTGTATAAAACTGAAGTGTAGGAAATTTTCAAACGATTTTCTTCAAGGGCCTCGACGAACTTCGGCATCAAGATCAAACATATCAGGAGTGATAATGGAACCGAGTTCAAAAACACTGGTCTTGATGATTATCTTGATGAACTTGGTATTACTCACGAATTGTCTGCTCCTTATACTCCTCAGCAGAATGGTGTCGTAGAAAGAAAGAACAGGACTCTGGTTGAAATGGCAAGAACTATGCTTGAAGAATATCAGACTCCTCGTCGCTTCTGGCCTGAAGCAATCAACACTGCATGTCATATCATCAACAGGGCATATCTTCACAAATTCCTCAAGAAAACCTCATATGAACTCCTCACTGATAAGAAACCCAATGTAAGTTATTTCAAAGTCTTCGATGCAAAATGCTGGATTAGAGATCCTCATCATAGCTCAAAATTTGCACCTAAGGCACATGAAAGTTTTATGCTCGGTTATGGAAAGGACTCGCACACCTACAGAGTCTTCAACAACTATCACAACAAAGTTGTTGAGACTGTAGATGTGCGGTTCGATGAAACTAATGGCTCACAAAGAGAGCAATTGCCTTATGATCCACATAAGCTATCTCCTGAAGAAGCAATAAAGCTTAAGCCTACTGAAGACATTGTCCCCACTGAGGAAATTGACGAAGAAACGATCCCCGTCGTTGATGAAAGCCAAGAAGATGCTCCTGAGGAAATTGCAACACCACCACTTCCTCAGCGTAGACAAAATCCTCAACCAGCTCATCCGAGGATTGCAAATGAAGTAGAACTTGACAAAATCCTCAACAACATCAACGCGCCAGGTCCTCTCACTCGCTCAAAAGCTTCACACTTAGTTAACTTTTGTGGGCATTTTTCCTTTGTATCCATCACAGAACCGTCAAAAGTAGCTAAGGCTTTTCTGGAACCGGAGGGGATCCAAGCCATGCAAGACGAACTTCTTCAATTCAAGCTGAATGACGTATGGGAGCTCGTCAAACGACCAGATCCTCGCAAGCATAACATCATCGGCACCAAGTGGATTTTCCGAAACAAGCAAGATGAGGACGGTCAAGTGGTGAGGAACAAGGCACGACTCGTAGCCCAAGGCTACACCCAGGTTGAAGGAATAGATTTCGATGAAACTTTTGCATCTGTTGCTAGACTTGAAGCTATTCGAATTCTACTTGCTTATGGTAATCATCATAACATCATCTTATATCAAATGGATGTGAAAAGTGCATTCCTCAATGGTAAGCTTGAGGAAGAAGTATATGTTGCTCAGCCCCCAGGTTTTGAGGATCCAAAGAATCCAGACAAAGTCTTCAGACTCAAAAAGGCTCTGTATGGCCTCAAGCAAGCCCCTCGGGCATGGTATGATACATTGAAGGAATTTCTCATGAAGAAAGGCTTCAAACCTGGTTCACTCGATCCAACTCTTTTCACAAAATCTTATGATAATGAGCTGTTTGTATGTCAAATATATGTTGATGACATCATATTTGGTTGTATTGACAAAAGATACAGTGATGAATTTTCCTATATGATGAGTGAAGAATATCAGATGTCCATGATGGGGGAGCTGAAATTCTTCTTAGGTCTTCAAATTCGTCAACAAAACAATGGAATATTCATATCACAGGAGAAATACCTCAAGGATGTTCTGAGGAAATTCGACATGCATGAATGCAAAGGTGCCAAGACTCCAATGCCTACCAACGGTCACCTCGGCACTGATGAATATGGTAAAGATTTCGATCAGCAAGTATACCGTTCTATGATTGGCTCTTTATTGTATCTATGTGCATCTAGGCCAGATATAATGCTTAGTGTTTGCATGTGTGCATGTTTTCAAGCAAAACCGAAGGAATCACACCATAAGGCTGTGAAACATATTCTTCGATACTTAGCTCACACACCAACACTAGGATTGTGGTATCCCAAGGGCTCCAATCTTCATCTGGTAGGGTATTCCGATTCAGACTATGCTGGTGACCGTGTGGATTGCAAGTCAACATTTGGCACATGCCATTTCCTCGGAAGATCACTAGTTTGCTGGTCCTCAAAGAAGCATAACTGCGTATCACTCTCCACTGCCGAAGCTGAGTACATTGCTGCTGGTTCTTGCTGTGCTCAATTACTATGGATGAAGCAAATCCTCAAGGACTACGGCATCAACATGAAGAATGTGCCTCTCTACTATGACAATGAGAGTGCTATCAAGATTGCCTACAACCCAGTGCATCACTCGAAGACCAAGCACATCCAGATTCGTCATCATTTTCTTTGGGACCATGTCCTCAAGGGCAATATCCTCATCGACCATGTGAATACTGATGATCAACTGGCTGATATCTTCACTAAGCCCTTGGATGAGAAAAGGTTTTGCAAGTTGCGGTGTGAGCTAAATATCTTAGAGTCTTCAAATGTTTTGTAAAAACATGCACACATCCTAACACTTATGCAAAGTTGATGACTTAGATGTGCAACACATGATGAAACGATTTTCTTCAACTCATGAAGAAAATCACTCTGAATGTGAAGAAATTAACGAAGAAATTGATTCTCAAGGCCCTACGACAATTGTACGCGGCGTGTGTAATCAACATTCTTATATGGTGGGTAACGCCACCGCCCAATGTGAAATTCCTCAAGTTGATTTTCTTCAAATGATAAATTTCCTCACAATGCATTTTTCTTCAAAACAGCTGTTCTTCATTGTGATGATCTATTGCAAAATCTTCAAAAACACTTGATGACTTTCATTTGCCTAGGTAGACTGTGATTTCTAGTCCTCAACATCATTCACTTATTGTTATTTCTTCAAGTTGATGTTTCTGCTAAGTGAATGTGATCGGACCCTATTTTCCCTCTATGCTATACTTATTCAGTCTATTCAATTCTTCATATGCGTTCTACTTGAAACTTTGTTCAAAATCCTCATTGTATCCTTGTGAGCTGATGATTTTGTAACAAAAATCCTCAAATCTTCAAAAATTGTTTTCTTTAAAAAGAACAGTAATTGAACTCCACTTCCCACGATCGGATAACCACGATCTCCACTATCTCCACCGCATCGTGCGGGAGCTACGTGTCCTGCGGAGATGTAGAGGCAAGGGCTATTCGGTCCGAAACTTTCGCGCCAAACAGTAACTTTCAGGCTATAAATAGGTCCTTATACCCCTCGGTATCTTCTTCCTCGCCTCATCGCTCTCCTGCCATCACCCTCTCCATCGAACCCTAGCGCCACCGCTGGTTGTCTTGTCGCCGGCAAGGAAGAGCTTCACTGCCTCAACCTTTTCGCCGCCAGGATCACGCCGGAGTCGGAACATCTACGTCCGCCGCCGCCGTAGACGTCCTCTGCTGCCAAGTTAGGGTGCATTGGACACTTGACCGAAGAGACTCTCCAACACCACCTTTTGTGTTCTTCGCTCGCACCTTCTAGGGTAAATATACTCCATTTTTACAGCAGATCAGATCTGAAATTTTACCTCTCCCATGTGAAATCTGTGTTTCCTCAAGATATGATGCGCACATGATTCCTCAAACACTATCCATCACCACAATCATTGGTGAACTAGCTCAGCATCTAAGATTTTCACGAGATTCCTCAATTGTGCAAATTTTCGACTCTGTACAACTCTGGAACCCAAGAACAGTATGCTTAAGCAAATTCCTCAACCACTGGTTATATTCCTCAAACTGTCAAACTTTTTCATTTTCTTCAAATCTGAGAACGCATATGACCTCTCCAAATTCCTCGCAACTATACTCTGTTCACAGGTACACACATGTCAGCTGATGAATCTCTCAGTTCTCATCACATTAACTCATTTGCAGCATTTCTGGAAGAAACTCTTCAAGGCTCATCAGAATCTTCAAGAGTTCAAAATCATCAGCAAATTCCTCGTCTGGAGAAAATGGAGGAAGAAAGGAAACAGAAGAGATGAAAGAACTGGAGCAGAACACAGTTGTTGATATTCCTGATGACATATACATGGACTATTGCACGCCTGATGAAGAACCTGAGACAATGGCTAAAAGAAAGATTAGGTTGCAGAAAATTGAACGCAGATGGGCAAAGGAGTGGAAGGAGTACAGATTTGTGACTCCAAAATATGCGAAGAAATTTGCTTTGAAGCCTCCTGGCAGAAGGGCTCCACTTGAGGATCATCAAGTGGCTCATCCCTCAAGTCTTATGACACTTGATGACTACCCAGATGAAAAAGAAAGGCATCTGGCCAAGCTCAAGAAGCAAGCCGAAACATCAGTGAAGAAATTTAATGAATCCTTAGCTGCTGCCTCCGGTGCTGCTCATTCCTCAGCAGCAGAAACTTCAGGCTCAGAGATTCCTCAAAAGCAGTCTGCGCCATCAAAGCCAAAGTTTCCAAAGCCTCAAGAGAAGTCTGGACAGGCTTCTGTCACAAAACCCTCATCTCCAAAACCCTCGGCTCCAAAACCGTCAACACCAAAACCATCAGCATCAAAACCCTCAGCACCCATCTCATCTACACCAAAGTCCTCAGCTCCACCTCCAAAACCAGTACAGAAGAAAGTCGTGAAGCCTACGACTGCCAGCTCCAGCTCCTCACTCCCAGCTGCAACTAGCTCGGAGACAAAGTCTTAAACACCCCTTGTGAAGACTTTGGCAACTACTGAACTTGCACCTCTGCCCAGCCCCAGCAAAATCATCACAGTCCCGTCTGCATCAGAGGGAAGTGATGAGTATGATGATGAAACCTTGCAAGCCATCATCAGGAACAAGCAAGAACGAGTAGCACAAGCATCAGGCAGTGCTATTCCTCTGGCCATGGACCCCAAGGTCCTCCTCGACTACATCAACATATGGTATGAGGACCCTAACACCCCCATTGATGACTTGAAACTTCCTCCTGGCATCAGCCACATGGTGGCCACCTTCATAAACGAAGCCAAGTGGAAGGAACAGAAGGCCAAGCAGGCAAAGATTGCAAAGGCCAAAAAGGAGAAATTCCTCAGGAAAAATCTCCTCAAGCTGACGCCTGAAGCATTAGTGTCAACCCAGGCAGAGCTGCAAGTCTTGACTGACAAGTGTGACAAATTGTCAGACCGCAAAAGCATCAAGCGCAATTTCATCAAGCTAGCCAATAGTGCTGTTGATGACTACAACAAACGACATCCACCACCAGCACCAACTCCTCAGCCCCTGGTTGAGCAGCCAGAAGATGTATCTCCTGATGAGGAGGAAATTCCTCAAGCTGAGGAACAACACCAAGAGCGCCGTGCTGATGAGCCGGCCATTGAAGAAATCATCACCGAGACCGCCACTGATGAAATTGCAACCCCTGATGCAACTGCTCCTGATCCAGCTGCTTCACCAAAGCAGGCTGATGACTCTATTCCAGCTGGTTCCTCACTACCAGCTGAAGAATCTGTACAGAAAACACACCTTCACCAAAAGCTTCAAAGGTGAAGAAGTTAATCCCGTCTGCATCAGACGCGAAAAAGACAAGAGCTGCTGAGAAGGAAGCGAAGAAGAGAAAAGCTTCCTCAGCAGAAGAAAAGATTGAGGCAAAACGCCTCAAGGAAACTGAAGAATCTGCCCCTCTGGACCCGGTGCCTCTAAATGTTGCACCTTCATATGAAATGGTCGTCATTGGTGACCAAACTACAAGGGCAGATGAGGAAATGAAGGATGCTGCCTCTGAGGAACATACTGATGAGGAAATCCAGATTGATGGAAGTCCTCAACCCCATGTTCCTCAGACAGAGACTACTCAAGCTTCAGCTGCAGCAGCTGATGAATCTGCTTCTGCCACAAAGTCAGCTGATGAAAACCAAGCTGAAGAACATGTCCAGTCTGAGCAGGCTCCTCCCACTGAACAGGATGACCAAACTCCTCAAGCTGAGAAGGAAGAAGAAATTCCTTAGCCTGAAGCTCAGCCAGAGCAAGAAATAACAGCTGATGAAATTCCTCAACCTGGGAAACTGCCGAAGAAAATGTTCCCACCCCTGACAATGACTTCATTGTGCTCAACCCAGAGACTGCCATGGTTGTTTCCCCTCCCATTTCTCAGCACAATATCAAGCCAGTTCAGCACTAGCCATTCTCGAAACGGCCAAAGTTTCAGAAAGAAAATTTCTTTGAGGAACGCATGTATTTCATCGGAGAGAATCCCTATGACAAGCCTCAAATGAGGCATCTGAAGTTTTGGACAAGGACTCAGATGAACTACTATGCTTCTGTGCTCTGTGGACGCAACAAGGTATTCCAGCACAGGCACATTCCTCATGATAAACTTGAAGAAATTCCCTGCATGGAACCAGTCATCAGTGTACTCCATGATGCAGGTTTGCTCCCTATGTGCTCAGACATATCAGATTGGAATAGTGAGCTTATTCTTCAGTTCTATGCAACTCTGCACATCTCGGGCAATGCTGATGACATCAACACTTGGGTGTTTGACTGGATGACCCAAAACACTCACTACAAGGCTCCAGCGTCTGAACTCCTCAGAGAACTGCCCGTACCAATTTCTTCAGACGGGGCAGTGAAGCTTTATGGTGAGCGTGAGCTGCCAAATGGCATGATGAAAGTCCTCATGAAGCCTTTGGCTGCAGGAAAACCCTCAAGAACCACATTCCTCGTCCATGAGCTCAAGTACACACCCCGGTCTGTCTACCGCATTCTCTGCAGTGTGCTCGCGCCAATCAAAGGCCATGACGATGAAGAAGATGTTGTCGGCCTCATGAAGAATATCCTCTTCAACATCATTCACGGTATCCCCATGAATATCCATGATTTCTTCTTGAGGACTTTGGCTGACAATGCAATGTGCCCCTATGATCACAAAATTTATGCACCATGGATCATGAGATTCCTCAGGACAAGGACAGGCATCAACTTCCACGCAGATTTCCAGAACCATGTTGGTTATATGCCTCCTATCCGGGTCAACAAGAAGACTTTCGAGCCCATTGAGGGAAAAGGAAAGTCTGTGATTGATGAAGGCAGCAGGCCTCTTGATGGCCAGTTTAAAGAGCCAGACGCATATTCTTCATGGGACGATACTGAGACTCGTCCACCCAGCCCTGTTCCTCCTCGCGTGCTAAACAACAGAGAGCTTCTTGTCAGTCTTCATCAGAAGGTAGATCACAACCACAAATGGGTCAAACGCCAGTTTGGTGCCATTGTGAAAACCCTCACTGAGACACAGAACTCTGTGAAACTTAATCATCACTATCTGCATGAGGTTTTCGATCGCACCTGGTCTACCCTTGCACATCTGAAGACCCGGACTGAGCTTGAAGAAATGAACTTTGAGCAAGACTTTGAGTGGTCGTGGCCTCCCAAGAAGAAGTTCAGGCCCATTCCAGTGCCAGATCTTAAAGACAGCTCCTTCTCGTCATTCCGCACCGCCGAATCTGATGAGGAACAACTCGACACCGCAACAGGCCCAAGGAAGAAGACTACACCCAAGAAGCGCCAAGGATCTTCATCAACCGCAAAGAAATGAAGTCTTCACGGGCGTTAGTCCTTAGTTTGTCCCTTTTTGTCACTTGATGACAAAGGGGGAGAAACTTGAGAGTTAGTCTTCAAATGGGATTTATTTTTGGGGCTTATGAACTATATTTAAGTTACAAACTCTTGGCTCTTCTGAAGTTTTTATGTAATGAGTTGTAACTTAAGCCCGATGGTACTCTGACGCTTTTTGAACGTTTTTCTTCGCATGCTTATTCCTCAAGTTTTAACGCACACATGCTGGAATTCGTCAGATACCATTTGCCATCATGCATCTTCATTTTCTTCATATGATATGTTATATGTATGCATGATTTACAAGATTCAGGGGGAGATCTCCATGATATAAATCATCAATGTGCATATGCTATAAAAGAAAAATCCTCAAGGTATGCACATCTTCGGGGGGAGTCTCTGTGAATCTTATCTTCAAATTCCTTAATTGAGTATTTACACTTCATATTTTTGATCCCTGTTGAAGACTTAACCTAATTATCATCAACCACCAAAAAGGGGGAGATTGTAAGTGCATCTAGTGCCCCTTAGTGATTTTGGTGGTTTGAAGACTTATAGGTTAAGTATCTAATGTGTTTATAAGTGTACACAGGATCTATAAGTCATTGAGGAGTTTGAGATATTTGAAGAATATCGACCCCTAAAAATGTGTATCTTCAGTTGAAGAAATTGGTCTGAAGCTGAAGAAATGAATCGCGAGGAATCTGCGATGAAATTGATATTCCTCATGAAGATATTGATATTGAGAAGACCGGTGGTTCCAGAAGAAAATCATTCTGAAGAAATTGAAGCGTGAAGATTTTTGCTCTCTGTTTTACTTTCTTCGCATTTGATGAATAGGAACACCGTACTGTTAAAGGGGGGTCAAAGTAACACTATGGAATGAATTTCCTCATGATGCTCAACCCAAGCCAAATCCTACCAAAAGCCTCAAGTGAGGAATATGAGTGACATGAGGACTCTCACAGTTGAGGGTCCCGACCGTTTCGATAACCATATCAAGTCACTGGTCTTATCCACTCCAACCGTCATATTATTTAAGGGCATTAGTGTCAAATCATGTCGTGATGCTCCCAGGCTATAAATAGCCGCCCCACACAACCACTAGCTGGTTGGCTGCTCCGTTAGAAACTGACACTTGTTATAAGAGCAACCCAATTCCTCAGAGCCTTCGAGAGTAAATCATCAGTGAGGAAATACACCACCCACCGAAACCACAAACCAAACCTAGTGATTGAGCATCACTGAAGAAGTTGTTCCTGTGTGGGACTGAAGCCTTTTACCTTTGAGGACTGTGCATCCTCCAGACGGTTAGGCATCATGGTCTAGAGCAATCCAGCAGTCAATTGTGGATCGCCGGGTGACCGAGTTTGTGAGGGTTTGGAAGTCTGCCCTGAAGACTTACCACGAGTGTTGGGCGAGGACTGTGTGTCCTTAGCTCAAGGAGAATACGGTAGGGACTGTGTGTCCTGGGACTGAGTGTCCTTTGGTTTCAATACCAAGCCGCTCCAAACCAGATGTACAACTGTCACAGCAGTTGGAACTGGGTCATCAACAATAGTCTTCACCAAGAATCGGGTTCTAATTCCTCAACTCTTTACATTCTCTGTATTATGTGTTGATGACTTTCACTGTGACTGTTTGAACAATTTGCTGAAGACTTTCTCTGAATTTCCTCAACCCCAAATTCTTCACTTGAGTTAATCATCATCTGTATTCTGCATGCCTGCTTACTGTGCAATCGGTTCTCATAATCTTCACTCTGTAATACTGCTGTGGTGAACGTTTGCACGACTGATCCTTAACTGTTTCCGCTGTAAGTTAGTCATCAGTGAGGAATTTCCTCAAAAGGAATTTCCTCAGTGATGAAATTCTAAAAATCTCCTATTCACCCCCCCTCTAGTCGATATAACGCACTTCAAAATCCTCACTGCGTCCTTGTCAGCTGATGATTTTGTAACAAAATCCTCAAATCTTCAAAAATATTTTTTTTAATGAACAGTAACTGAACCCCACTTTCCTCGTTCGGATAACCACGACCTCCACCGCTTCGCTCGTAAGCTACATGTGTCCTGCGGAGACGTAGAGGCACGGGCTATTTGGTCCGATTTCCTCACGCCAACAGTAACTGCCTGGCTATAAATATGTCCCCATCCCCCTTGGTAAACACTTCTTCGCTCCATCGCTCTCCTGCTACAGCAAAGCTCCAAACCCCAACGCCACCGCGGGAAGTCTCGACGCCGGCGAAGAAAAGCTTCACTGCCTCGACTTTTCCGTCGCCGAAACCACGCTGGAGTCGGACCATCCTCGTCCAGCGCCGCCGTAGACGTCCTCTGCTGCCGGGTTAGGGAGCATTGGACACACACCGAAAGAGCTTCTCCTGCTACTCTTCTCTGTTCTTCGTGCGCGCCATCTAGGGTAAATAAAAACACTATTTTTACAGCAAGTTTGATCTACTATTTTACTTCTGTGATGTGAAATCTTTTTTTCCTCAAGAATCCATCCGTTTCTTTTCCTCAAACACTGCCTATCACCACACTATTGATCAACTTCACTAAGCATCTAAGATTTTCACGAGATTCCTCAGTTGTGCGAATTTTTGGATCTGTACAACTCTGGAACCCAAGAACAATATGCTTAGGCAAATTCCTCAACCACTGGTCAAATTCCTCAACTATCAAATTTTTTCATTTTCTTCAAATCCGAGAACGCATATGACCTCTCCAAATTCCTCGCAACTATACTCTGTTCACAGGTACACACATGTCAGCTGATGAATCTCTCGGTTCTCATCACATTAACTCATTTGCAGCGTTTCTTGAAGAAAATCTTCAAGTCTCATCAGAGTCCTCAAGAGTTCAATCTCATCAGCAAAATCCTCAGATGAAGAAAATGGAGGATGACAGGAAGCAAAAGGGAGGCAAGAAACTTGAGCAGAATACAACCGCAGATATCCCTGAGGATATATACCTGGATTACTGCACTCCTGATGAAAATGAAACTATGCCCAAGAGAAAGATTCGGCTTCAGAAGATAGAAGGCCGATGGGCTAAGGAATGGAAGGAGTACAGATTCGTCACTCCCAAATATGTGAAGAAATTCGCTCTAAAGCCTCCTGGCAAACGGGCTCCACTTGAGGATTATCAAGCAGCAGATCCCTCAAGCCTCAAAACACTTGATGATTATCCTGATGAAAATGAAAAACACTTGGCAAAGCTCAAGAAGCAGGCAGAAGCTGTTGTGAGGAAATTCAACGAATCATCTGCTGCTGCTTCAACTGCCGCCACTTCCTGTGCTGCTGAGACTTCTGACTCGGCAATTCCTCAACAAAAGTTTGTGCCACCAAAACCAAAGGCTCCAAAGCCTCAAGAGAAAACAGCTCTAGAATCAGCACCAAAACCATCAGCGCCAAAACCCTCAGCACCACCACAGGCTTCAAAACCTGAAGAGAAGCTGGTAGTGAAGCCACTGCCCGCTACCTCCAGCTCCTCACTCCCAGCTGCAACAAGCTCGGAGACAAAGTCTTCACCAACTCCTCTGAAGACTAAGGTGACTCCTGGGAGAGGAACAAGACCCAGTCCAAGCAAAATCATGACAGTCCCTTCTGCATCAGAAGGTAGTGATGAATTTGATGATGAAACTCTGCAAGCAATGATCAAAAACAAGCAAGAGAGGGTAGCTCAAGCTTCTGGCAGCTCCATTCCTCTGGCCATGGACCCAAAAGTCCTCCTCGACTACATCAATATCTGGTATGAGGACCCCAACACTCCACTTGATGATTTGAAACTTCCCCCAGGCATCAGCCACATGGTGGCCACATTCATCAACGAGGCCAAGTGGAAGGAGCAGCAAGCCAAACAGGCCAAGGTTGCTAAGCTCAAGAAGGAGAAATTCCTCAGGCAGAATCTCCTCAACCTGACGCCTGATGACCTGGTGTCAAAACAGGCAGAGTTGAAGACTTTGACAGATCAGTACTCCAAGCTTTCTGACCGTCAAAGTCTCAAAAGCAGTTTCATCAAACTTGCTACTGATGCTGTTAACAACTACAACAAGAAAGTTGCCCCTCCAGTGCCAACTCCTCAGCCTCTGATTGAAGAACCATCTGATGAAACTGATCATGCTAAGGAAATCCCTCAAGGAAGCCGTGTGGATGAACCGGCAATTGAGGAAATCACCACGAAAAATCCAGCTGATGAATCTGCTACAGCTGGTGAGACTGACCCTGCTCCAGCTGCTGCTTCAAAGCTAGCTGATGACTCTGCTCCAGTTGCTGCTTCAAAGTTAGCTGATGACTCTGCTCCAGCTGGTTCCTCAAAACCAGCTCATGAAAATGTCTCTGCTGAGAAAACACCTTCACCAAAAGCTTCAAAGGTGAAGAAAATGACTCCGTCTGCATCAGACGTGAAAAAGACAAGGGATGCTGAAAAGGAAGCCAAGAAGAGAAAAGCTTCATGAGCAGAAGAACACACTGAGGCCAAGCGCCTCAAAGCACTTAAAGAAAATGCTCCACTGGATCATGTGCCTCTTAACAGCGCTCCATCTTATGAAATGGTTACCTTCGCAAGCGAAGATCATGAGAAAGGACCAGATGAGGAAATGAAGGATGCTGAATCTGAGGAACATACTAACGAGGAGATTCGCATTGACGACAGTCCTCAGCCTTCCATTCCTCATGAAGAAACTACACAAGGACCAGCTGCACCAGCTGATGAATCTGGCCCCGTCACCAAGCAAGCTGAGGAAGAACAAAGTGAAAATCCTCAAGCTGATGAAAGTCATAGTCCTGAGCAAAATCCTCAACCTGAGGATCAGGCTGACCCAACTCCTCCTCGTGAGCAAGATTATCAAGCTGAGGCTCAGGATGAACCCATTCCTTCTCCGGAGCAAAACCCTCAACAGGATGCTCCAGTTGACGACATTCCTCAGCCTGAAGCTCAACCAGACCCCATTCCTCAGCCTGAAGCGCAACAAGAGAATGCTCCTCAGCCTGAAGCTCAAGCTGATGAAATTCCTCACCCTGAGGACCATGGTGAGGAAAATGCACCAAACCCAGACAATGCCTTCGTCGTCCTCAACCCAGAGTCTGCAATTGTTGTCTCCCCTCAGGTCCAACAACCAAACCTTCAGTCCATGCAGCGCCAGCCGTTCTCTAAGCGGCCAAAGTTTCAAAAGGAGTCCTTCTCTGAAGAACGCATGTTCTTCATCGGAGAAAATCCCTATGACAAGCCTCGCATCAGGCATTTGAAGTTTTGGACAAGGACCCAGCTCAACTACTATGCCACTGTGCTGTGTGGAAGAAACAAGATTTTCCAGCACATGCATATTCCTCACGTTGAGCTTGAAGAAATACCATGCATTGCTCCAGTCCTCAATGTCCTTCATGAAGCTGGACTCCTCCCAATGTGCTCAGATATCTGTGACTGGAACAGTGAGCTTATTCTTCAATTTTATGACACTCTTCACATATCTGGAGATCCTGCAGATATCAGCACCTGGGTGTTTGAATGGATGACGCTAAACACACACCACAAGGCTCCTGCCATTGAGCTACTGCGTGAACTGCGAGTGTCAATTCCCTCAGAGCAAGCCGTGAAGCTTTATGATGAGCGTGAGCTGCCCAATAAGATGATGGAAGTCCTCATGAAGCCTTTGGCTAAAGGGCAACCACCGAGAAAAACCTTCCTCATCCATGAGCTCAAATATGAACCAAGGACTGTTTACAGAATCCTCTGCAGCGTTCTTGCATCGATCAAGGGCTACGATGATGAAGAAGATGTTGTAGGCATCATGAAGAGTATCCTCTTCAACATCATTCATGGTATTCCTATCAACATCCATGATTTCTTCTTGAGGACTTTGGCCGACAATGCAATGTGTCCTTTTGACCACAAGATATATGCTCCATGGATCATGAGATTCATCACGACAAGGACAGGCATCAACTTTCACGCTGATTTCAACAACCATGTTGGTTATATGCCTCCTATCAGGGTCAACAAGAAGACTTTCGAGCCTGTTGAAGGAAAAGGCAAGTCTGTCATTGATGAAGGACGTAGGCCCCTTGATGTCCAGTTCAGTTAGCCCGAAGCATATTATTCATGGGATGATACTGAGACTCATCCTCCAAGCCATGTTGCTCCTCGTGTGCTAATACCAGAGAGCTTCTTCTCAGTCTTCACCAGAAGGTGGATCGGAATCACAAGTGGTTCAAACGCCAGTTCGGCGCCATTGTGAAAAGCCTCAATGAAATGCAGAATGCTGTGAAGCTTAACAATCATTATCTTCATGAGGTTTTTGATCGCACCTGGGCTACACTTGCTCATCTGAAGACTCTGGCAGAACTTGAAGAATTGGAGTTTGAGCGAGACTTTGACTGGTCGTGGCCACCCAAGAAGAAATTCAGGCCAATTCCAGTTCCAGACCTTGAGGACAGTTCTTTTTCTTAATTCCGCACTGCTGAATCTGATGAAGAACAACAAGACACTGCCACCGGTCCAAGGAAGAAGACTGCTCTCAAGAATCCTCACGCGTCTTCATCAACTGCCAAGGAGTGAAGTCTTCACGGGCGTTAGTCCTCAGTTTGTCCCTTTTTTTTGTCACTTGATGACAAAGGGGGAGAAACTTGAGAGTTAGTCTTCATGCGGGATATTTTGGGGCTTATGAACTATATTTAAGTTACAAACTCTTGGCTCTTCTGAAGTGTTTATGTAATGAGTTGTAACTTAAGCCCGATGGTACTCTGACGCTTTTGAACGTTTTTCTTCGCATGCTTATTCCTCAAATTTTAATGCACGCATGCTGGAATTCGTCAGATATCATTTGTCATCATGCATCCTCAATTTCTTCATACTATATGTCGATTGCATGCATGGTTTACAAGACTTAGGGGGAGATCTCCATGATATAAATCATCAATGTGCATTTGCTATGAAAAGCAAAATCCTCAAGATATGCACATCTTCAGGGGGAGTCTCTCTGAATCTTGATTTCAAATTCCTCAAATGAGTATTTACACTTCATATTTTTATCCCTGTTGAAGACTTAACCTAATTGTCATCAACCACCAAAAAGGGGGAGATTGTAAGTGCATCTAGTGCCCCTTAGTGATTTTGGTGGTTTGAAGACTTATAGGTTAAGTATCTAATGTGTTCATGAGTGTACACATGATCTATAAGTCGCTGAGGAGTTTGAAATATTCGATGAAATGTATATCTTCGGTTGAAGAAATTGGTCTGAAGCTGAAGATTTGAATCGCGAAGAATTTGCGATGAAATTGATATTCCTCATGAAGATATTGAAATTGAGGAATTCGGTGTGTCCTGAAGAAAATCATTCTGAAGACTTTGAAGCATGAATATTTACTCTTTCTGTTCTGTTTTCTTCTCACTTGAGTAATAGGAACACCGTACTATTAAAGGGGGTCGAGGTAACACATTGGAATGAATTTCCTCATGATGCTCAACCCAAGCCTAATCCTACCCAAAGCCTCAAGTGAGGAATATTAGTGACATGAGGACTCTCACAGTTGAGGGTCCCGACCGTTTCGATAGCCACGCCACGTCATTGGTCTTATCCACACCAACGGTCATATTAGTTAAGGGCATTAATGTCAAATCATGTTGGGATGCTCCCAGGCTATAAATAGCCGCCCCCCACAACCATTAGCTAGTTGGCTGCTCCGTTAGAAACTGACACTTGTCATAAGAGCAACCGAAATTCCTCAGAGTCTTCAAGAGTAATTCATCAGTGAGGATATACCCCAAACACCAAAGCACAAACCGAAAACCAAGTGATTGAGCATCACTGAAGAAGTTGTTCCTGTGTGGGACTGAAGCCTTTTACCTTTGAGGACTGTGCATCCTCCAGACGGTTAGGCGTCATGGTCTAGAGCAATCCAGCAGTCAATTGTGGATCACCGGGTGACCAAGTTTGTGAGGGTTTGGAAGTCTGCCTTGAAGACTTACCACCAGTGTTGGGCGAGGACTATGTGTTCTTAGCCCAAGGAGAATACGGTAGGGACTATGTGTCTTTTGGTTTCAATACCAAGCCGCTCCAAACCAGATGTACAACTGTGACAGCTGTTGGAACTGGGTCATCAACTACTGTCTTCGCTGTGAAACGGGTTCTAATTCCTCAACTCTTTATATTCCTCAGATTATGTGTTGATGATTTTCACTGTCACTGTTCGAAGAATTTGCTGAAGACTTTCTGTGAAATTCCTCAACCCCAAATTCTTCACGCAAGTTAATCCACATCTATTTTCTGCGTGCCTACTTACTGTGCAATCTGTTTTCACATTCCTCATACTGGAAAATTGCCGTAGTGAAACTTTGCACCCGTGATCCTTTACTGTTTCTGCTGTAAGTTAGTCATCAGTGAGGAATTTCCTCAAAAGGAATTTCCTTAGTGATGAAATTCTAAAAATCTCCTATTCACCCCCCTCTAGTTGATATAACGCACTTTCAGGTACTTTGCAAAGCATGTGCCATCTAGGCTCATCCATTTGAGATGAAAATTTTCCAAGTCAGTCTCCTTATTAGATGATCATCCTCAGCCAGAACTAGGGCCCATTGCCCATGTGAATTTCTTCCACCGCCAACCAAACACTTGGTTGCTAGTTTATTTTTAAGCTTAGTTCAGTCTTTGAGTGAGACTTCTGTTGTCTTTTTCTTCCTAACACCTACCGGGGTAGTGACTAACCCACCAGACATGCCTAGGACATCCAGAACGCGTGGCAACAACACGGTCACACGGTGACCACGCGGCTGGTATGCCCATTTACATGCTCTGGAGTTGGGGCCCTCAGCCACCGTCCAAACCTCGGCGTCTCGCCACCACAGCATGTATCTCTGACTAAATAGATACTTATGTACCTGGAAATTATTCTTGGAAACAATAAAGAGCAAACTTTAAGGCAGATGAAGTTCAGACTTGACCCGCTTTGAGCTGAGTCTTTTTCACGAAAGGTGAATCAATGCTTTTGACACCCAACCATTTGGTCAATTGGACATTAAATATTACATAATATTTTAGAAACTTAATTTTGTCAAATTTTGCAACAAATATATGGTAGGTCCTTCACAAAAAATCATTTTGGGCACTTGGAAAATGGAAAATGATTTTTTTGTCCAAGGAAATCGAAAAGTTCCGTAGTCAACATTGTTTCCCATTCCAATATGCACCCTTGTGCAGAATATTAGATCATTTGAACAAACTATTCCATGAATGTGGCCATAAGATTGATCATTTGCCATGAAAGTCATGAATCTTCACACATGATAGCTCATTTCTGAGAATATTTTTTTCAAAATAATTGTCGTGGTACAAGTTTATTATTTTCCCTGGTAACTTGGTCACATATAATGACAAAATGCGAAGCTTTTCCAATTTTTTTATTCTTTTTTGAAATTTTCATGCCCATTTCAAAATGCGGTCAAAACGGCGGGCATGACCGTTCCTAGCTAGCTTTTGAATCTTGGATTTTTTTGATTTTTCTCTGATAGAATAGATACTTTTATACCTAGAAATGATTTTTTCAAAAAACATGAGCAAACTATGAGGCAGCTGTAGTTCAAACTTGACCCACTTCCTACTGAATCGGCAAAAATTGTGTTTTTCACGAGAGATGAATCAAAGATTTCAACACCAAACCATTTGATAAATTGGATATTAAACATGACCTAGTATTTTATAAAATTGATTTGGTTGAATTTTGCAACAAATATATGGTAGGTCCTTCACAAAAAACTCATTTTGGGCACTCAAAAATTGAAAAATAAAAACTTCCTTAGGCAACATTGTTTGATATTCCAAGATACAAACTTGTGCAAAATATGATATTATTTGAACAAACTATTCCATAAATTTTGCCATAACATTGGTCATTTGCCTTGAAAGCCATGGATCTTCATACATCATAACTCGTTTGTGAGAACACATTTTAAAGATATTTGTCGTAGTCCAAGTTTGTTATTTTTCCTGGTAACTAGGTCACATATAATGACTCAATTTGGATGTATTCAAATTTTTAATTTTTTTAATTTCTTATGCCTGTTTCATAATGTGGTCAAAACGACGAGTCTCACCGTTCGTAGCTAGGGGTTGAATCTTGCAAAACTTATGGAATATTTCTAATGAAATATATACTTATGTATGTAGAAATGATTTTTGGAAGAAAAGAAAGAGAAAAGTATGAGACAACTATAGTTGAGATTTGACCCGCTTCGTGCTGAATGTGCGGAAATTTGTCTTTTTAATGAGGGGTGGATCAAAATCTTTTGACAGAGAACCATTTGGTCAACTGTACAATAAATATGGCCTAGTATTTTAGAAAATAAATTTGGTCCAATGTTGCAACAACTATTTGCTAGGTTCTTCTCAAAAATAACTCAACACTTTTTTAAGACATTTGTCGCTGTCCAAGTATGTTATTTTTCCTCGTAACTATGTCACACAAGATCATTGAGTAGGTTCTTGTGCACATGATGATGTCAAAGATTCTGATGCATCTGTAGAAAGTTCACAAGGTGAAATGCATCTTCATCTTCCGGGATTTGGACTTATTCTTTAGGCGTTTCAAAATCATTTGTGTGAGGAACACCAACAACCTCATCATTTGTGCGACGAATCAAAGAACTCATCTTGAATCATTTTATCAAGCTCATTCAGTCCATACTCCATGTCTGATGAAGCATCACAATTCATCTTCCCCAAAAAACACAAAAAACTAGGTCGGACAATGTGTTGAAGACATAGAACATGAGGGGGACCCAGTGAGTTGTTGGGCGTACTGCGATTGCGTCCGGGCTAGTGAAGGCATCCCCGGCGGTGAGGACATGAGAGAAAAGTGTTGTGTCATTAGTGGCGATGCAATTTGATGATTTTGTGCAATTTGAGGTGGAGTGGGCATGTTGGGTCCATGCTACCTCTTGAGCTTGCGTTGGTTTTTCCCTTGAAGAGGAAAGGGTGATGCAGCATAGTAGCAGTAAGTATTTCCCTCAGTTTTGAGAACCAAGGTATCAATCCAGTAGGAGTATCAAGCCAAGTTTCCAAAGTACCTGCGCAAAAACAGCAAACTTGCACCCAACGCTACAAAGGGGTTGTCAATCCCTTCACGATTGATTGCAAGGTGAGATCTGAAGGTGGAAAGTCCAACAAAGTAAAAGTGTAAGGTTGAAAATATGATGTGAAGTAGACCCGTGGGCCATATTTTTCAGTAGAGGCTTCTCTCAAGATAGCAAATATTACGGTGGGTGAACAAATTACTGTCGAGCAATTGATAGAACCGCGCATAGTCATGACGATATCTAAGGCAATGATCATACATATAGGCATCACGTCCGAGACAAGTAGACCGATACTGTCTACATCTACTACTATTACTCCACACATTGACCGCTATCCAGCATGCATCTAGTGTATTGAGTTCATGACAAACAGAGTAACGCCTTAAGCAAGATGACATGATGTAGAGGGATAAATTCATGCAATAGATATAAACCCCGTCTTTTTAACCTTGATGGCAACAACACGATATGTGCCTTGCTACCCCTTCTGTCACTGGGTGAGGTCACCGCACGGTATGAACCCAAAACCAAGCACTTCTACTATTGCAAGAATCATAGATCAAGTTGCCCAAACAAAACCCACAACTCGAAGAGAATTACAAGGATATGAAATCATGCATATAAGAGATCAGAAGAAACTCAAATAAGATTCATAGATAATCTGATCATAAATCCACAATTCATCGGATCTCGACAAACACAACGCAAAAGAAGATTACATCGGATAGATCTCCATGAAGATCATGGAGAACTTTGTACTGAAGATCCAAGAGAAAGAAGAAGCCATCTAGCTACTAGCTATGGACCCGAAGGTCTATGGTGAACTACTCACGCATCATCGGAGAGGCAATGGTGTTGATGAAGAAGCCCTCCGTATCCGAATCCCCCTTCGGCAGGGCACCTGAACGTTCCCCAGATGGGATCTTGCGGAGACAGAAGCTTGCGGCGGCGGAAAAGTATTTTCGTGGATCTCTCCCGTGGTTTTGGATTTTTTGGGGATTTATAGGCGGAAGAAGTAGGGCAGACGAGCCACAGGGGGCCCACAAGCCTGCTAGGCGCAGTCCCCCTGTCTGCGCCTAGGGGGCTTGTGGCCTCCCCTGGTGGCCTCTGCTTTGGTTCTCACGCCCCCTGCGTATCTTCTGTTCCGGAAAAAATCTTTTCGGAAGTTTTATTCCGTTTGGACTCTGTTTAATATTCTCCTCTGAAAAGGGTCAAAAACACGGAAAAAACAGGAACTCGCACTTGGCACTGAGTTAATATGTTAGTCCCAAAAAAAGATATAAAAGGCATACAAAACATCCAAAGTTTGACAAGATAATAGCACGGAACCATCAAAAATATAGATACGTTGGAGACGTATCAGTCCAACGTGGCAGACGCCCAGTCAACCTAGATATGAGGGGTGCTGGTCAGCCTACGCGTTTGAGGCATGTTTGAAGCTCCTGCCTGAGTTAATTTTTTATTATCGGTCAAAGATCGGGCCTGCTGCCCAGGCGTTCGAGGTGGGTTTGAGAAGGCTAATTGTAGATGCTCTTACAACCAATTTAGATAGTCATAATGTCATCAAATACTTTTGTGCGTTTTGATTGATCCATGGGCCTCTCATGTGGATCATGTTGGGGAACGCCGCATGGAAAAAAATCCTACGCACACACAATATCTATCCATGGTGATGACTGCTACTGCGACAACAGACCTTCCCTGCTACGGCGCCAGGAATCCTGCTGCGACGGCTACGCCTTTAGGGACTTCCTTGGAAAATATGCAAAGGATCACCCCGCGGCCTTGGAGCCTTGCGTTGGTGTTCCCTTGAAGAGTAAATGGTGATGTAGCATAGCGGCGGTAAGTATTTCCCTCAGTTTTGAGAACCAAGGTATCGAACCAATGGAAGATCGCGTCAAGTCACAATTACCTGCACAAACACAAAGAGCTTGCACCCAACGATATGAAGGGGTTGTCAATCCCTTATAGATTGTTTGCAAAGTAAGAACTGAAAGCAACAAAGTAAACAAGGAAAGTAAAAGTGAAAGTGGAAACGATAGGTCTGAATAGACCCGGGGGCCGTAGTGTTCACTAGTGGCTTCTCTCATGAAAGCAAGTAGACGGTGGGTGAACGAATTACTGTCGATCAATTGATAGAACCGCACAAACTCGTGACGTTATCTAAGGAAATGATTATATCTATAGGCATCACGTCCAAAACAAGTAGACCGATACTTTTTGCATCTACTACTATTACTCCACACGTCGACCGCTCTCCAGCATGCATCTAGTGTATTAAGTCCAAAATAACATAGTAACACCTTAAGCAAGATTACATGATGTAGATGGACAATCTCATATCTACGATAAAAGCCCATCTTGTTACCCTTGATGGCAACAACACGATGCATGTCTTTCTGCCCCTTCTGTCACTGGGAAAGTTCACCACACGATCTGAACCCAAAACCAAGCACTTCTCCCATTGCAAGAATCATAGATCTAGTTGGCTAAACAAAATCCAAGACTCGGAGAGACTTACAAGGATATCAAATCATGCATATAAGAAATCAGCAAAGACTCAAATATAATTCATAGATAATCTGATCACAAATCCACAATTCATCGGATCTCGACAAACACACCACCAAAGAGGATTACATCGGATAGATATCCATGAAGATCATGGAGAACTTTGTATAGAGAGAAGAAGCCATCTAGCTACTAACTACGGACCCGTAGGTCTGAAGTGGACTACTCACGAGTCATTAGAGACGCAATGATGTTGATGTAGAAGCCCTCCAACTCCAAAGTCCGCTCCGGCAGGGCACCGGGAAGGGTCTCCAGATGACACCTCACGGAAACGGAAGCTTGCGGCGGCGGAAAGTGTTTTCGTGGATGCCCTGATTTTTTCTGGATTTTTAGGGAATTTATAGGCCAAAGACCTAGGGCAGGGGAGTGCCAGGGGGCCACAAGCTTGGTTGCCGTGGCCTCCCCCGTAGCCGCGGCAACAGGGCTTGTGGGCCCCTTGTGGGCCCACTGCCTTGGCCCTCAAGCCTCCCGATCTTCTTCCGTTCTGGAAAAATTTATTTCGGGGATTTTATTCCGTTTGGACTCCGTTCCAAAATCAGATCTGAAAAGAGTCAAAAACACAGAAAAAACAGGAACTGGCACTTGGCACTGAATTAATAAGTTAGTCCCAAAAAAGATATAAAAGGTAAACAAAACATCCAAAGTTGCCAAGATAACAGCGTGAAACCATCAAAAATTATAGATACGTTTGAGACGTATCAAGCATCCCCAAGCTTAACTCGTGCTCGTCCTCGAGTAGGGAAGTGATAAAGAATGAATTTTTGATGCTTTCATGCTGCCTAACATAGATGTCCTTTGTAACTCCTCTTATGTGACATGAATGTTCAGACCCATTAGATTCAAAACAATAGTTTTCTATTGACGTGGAGACAATAATAATCCAAGCAAACTACCAAGGTAATCATGAACTTTCAAAATAACAAGGCCAAAAGAAAGTAATCCCTACAAAATCATATAGTCTGGCTATGCTCTATCATCATTGCACAATGAATTTAAATCATGCACAACCCCGGTATTGGCCAAGTAATTGTTTTCACACCTTTACTTTCTCAAACTTTTTCCACTCTCACGCAACACATGAGCGTGAGCCATGGTTTTAGCACTATAAGTGGTGTGGAGTGTGGTGGAGGTTGCAAGACAAACAAGGAGAAGATGGTCACATTGACTAGCCATATCAATGAGCTATGGAGATGCTCATCAATAGATATCAACGTGAATGAGTAGGGATTGCCATACAAATGATGCACTAGAGCTAAGAGTGTGTTAAAGCTCTTAAAGAAAACTAGTGGGTGTGCATCCAACTTGCTTGCTCACGAAGACCTAAGGCAAATTTGAGGAAGCCTATCATTGGAATATACAAGCCAAGTTATAAAATGAAAATTTCCCACTAGCTATATGGTGGTGACAAAACGAGAGACTCTCAATCATGAAGATCATGGTTCTTAATATGAACAAGTGTGGAAAGGTGGTAGCATTGTCCCTTCTCTCTTTTTCTCTCATTATATTTTTTTTGGTGGGCTCTTTGGCCTCTTTTTTTTGTGGGCATCTTTGGCCTCTTTTTGTAAATGGGATTCACTGGCCTCTTTTATTTTCTCACATGGGACAATGCTCCATCAATGATGATCATCACACTTACAACTCAAAACTTAGAGCAACGATGACTCTATATGAAATGCCTTCGGTAGTGTACCGTGACAATGATCTAGCATGGCATAGACATTAATGGAAACATCATGCTAGCTATCTTACGATCATGCAATGGCAATATAGACGTGGTGGCACATGTCATGGTGCTAGTTGCATGGCAATATATCTCGGAATGGCTTTGAAAAAGCCATAGTAGGTAGGTATGGTGGCTGTTTTGAGGGAGGCTAATGGTGGTTTTGTGCACCGGCGAAAATTGCACGACACTAAAGAAGATAGTGATGGTGGAAGGTAAAAGTGCGTCTAAACCATGGACTCAACATTAGTCATGAAGAACTCATATACTTGTTGCAAAAGTTTTAGTAGTAATCGAAACAAGCATTCAACGCATACTCCTAGGGGAAGGGTTGGTAGGTATAAACCATCGCGCGATCCCGACCGCCACACAAAGGATGACAATCAATAGACTAATCATGCTCAGACTTCATCACATAGCGGTTCACCATACGTGCATGCTACGAGATCACTAACTTCAACACAAGTATTTCTAGATCCACAACACCTTACTAATATAACTTCAATATTACCATAACCACAACTCAAAACTAGTTGAGATGAATCAAACTTCCCTAATTGGGCCGGGTCACCAAATCTGGCAATTCATCTAAAACATGGTTCGGGCCTTGGCCTGGTAGGACCGAAGGTTGTATGGAGGTTTACAACTTCCGGAAGGAGTCCGTGACAAGAGAAGGCTTCCAAGCTTTGGAAAGGTGGCGACTTAGAGATCGTAAGAGTCACGGTTTGTATAAAGGAAAGGACCCTTGTAAACCCTAGGGACTCGACCTGTATATAAAGGCGAGTCCCAGGGAAGAAGAGGGCAGGTTAGAAATCATCGAGTGCTAGGTCTCGCGAGTTACGTCCTCCTTGTAATCGAAACTCCATCAATACAACACAAAGCAGGACGTCGGCTTTTACCTTCTCACGAGGGGCCAAACCTGGGTAAATCGCCGTCTCACTCCCGTTGAACCCCTGGGGGGCCAGAAGCTTGGTTGCCGCGGCCTCCCCCCTGGTTGCGGCAACAGGGATTGTGGTCCCCCTGTGGGCCCACTGCCTTGGCCCTCAAGCCTCCCGATCTTCTTCCTTCTGGAAAATTTTATTTCGGGGATTTTATTCCGTTCGGACTCCGTTCCAAAATCAGATCTGAAAAGAGTCAAAAACACAGAAAAAACAGGAACTGGCACTTGGCACTGAATTAATAAGTTAGTCCCAAAAAAGATATAAAAGGTAAACAAAACATCCAAAGTTGCCAAGATAACAGCGTGAAACCATCAAAAATTATAGATACGTTTGAGACGTATCAATGACCATCTACGAGAGAGGGGAGTGCATCTACATATCCTTGTAGATCGCTAAGCAGAAGCATATATAATGTGGTTGATGTAGTCGTACGTGTTCGAGATCCAATCTCGATCCATCCCGCGATCTCATCAAGATACGTCGCGCGATCCCATCACGATCCATCTCGATCCATCCCGATCTAGTGCCCAACGGATGGCAGCTCCGCGTTCCGCACACGTACAACTCAATGACGATCTCCGCCTTCTTGATACAGCAAGAGGGGCGGAGAGGTAGATGAGTTCCAGCACAACGGCGTGGTGGTGGTGGTGGTGAACTAATCTAGCAGGGCTTCAGCAAGCTATGTCGGACTAATCTAGACGAAGAAGACAATCTATGGAGGAGAGGGCATCACATGGTTTTTCTAGTGTGTGTTGCCCTCAAAAGCTCCACTATATGTAGTAGGAAGAGGGAGGTGGGATGCCTTGCCCTCTTCTCCAAGGAGGAGAGGTTCGGCCGAACCCAAGGGGAGGAGTCCTTCTCCAATTCAGTTTGGTGGACGAGGACTCTCCTTCCTAGTGGGATTCCCCTTCCTAAGTGGGATTCCCTTTCCCTCCTTGTACTTGGCTGAAATAGGTTTTATTGGGCTGGATGCCCAGCCCACTAGGGTCTTGTGAGCCACCCTTAGGCCTATTAGGTCCCCTACCGAGCGGGTGGCCCCTCGGTAAAACCCCGGAACCCATTTTTCACTCCCGGTACTTTACCTGTAATGCCCGAAATCTTTCCGGAAGCCAAATATCACTTTCCTATATATCAATCTTTACATCCGAACCATTCGGGAGCTCCTCTGATATCTGGGCTCTCATCTGGGACTCCGAACAACTTTCGGTCACCAACATACATAACTCAATAATATCAAAATGTCACCGAACCTTAAGTGTGCAGACCCTGCGGGTTCGAGAACTATGTTGACATGACCGAGACACTCTCCGATGAATAACCAATAGCGGGAACTGGATGCCCATATTGGCTCCTACATATTCTACGAAGATATTTATCGGTTGAACCTCTATTTCAAGGATTCAGTTAATCTCCGTATGTCATTCCCTTTGTCCTTCGGTATGTTACTTGCCCGAGATTCGATCGTCGGTATCTGCATACCTAGTTCAATCTCGTTACCGGCAAGTCTCTTTACTCGTTCCGTTATACAAGATCCCGTAACTAAATCTTTAGTCACTATTCTTGCATGGCTTGTTGTGATGTTGTATTATCGAGTGGGCCCCGAGATACCTCTCCGTCGCACAGAGTGACAAATCCTAGTCTTGATCCTGGCCAACCCAACAAACACCTTCAGAGATACCTGTAGAGCCTCTTTATAGTCACCCAGTTGCTTTGTGACGTTTGATACACACAAGGTATTCTCCGGTGTCAGGGAGTTGCATGATCTCATGGTCATAGGAATATATACATTGACACGCAGAAAACAGTAGCAATAAACTGACACGATCATATGCTACCTTCATAGTTTGGGTCTTCTCCATCACATCATTCTCCTAATGATGTGATCCCATTATCAAACGACATCTCATGTCTATGGCCAAGAAACCTTGACCATCTTTGATCAACGAGCTAGTCCTTCAGAGGCTCACTAGGGATAGTGTCTTGTCTATGTATCCACACATATGTATTTGAGTTTCCAATCAATACAATTCTAGCATGGATAATAAACGATTATTATGAACAAGGAAATATAATAATACCAATTTATTATTGCCTCTAGGGCATATTTCCAACAGTTTCCCACTTGCACTAGAGTCAATAATCTAGTTGTAATGAATCTAGCACCCATACGGTTCTGCGGTTTGATCATTCTTGCTTGTGAGAGAGGTTTTTAGTCAACGGGTCTGAAACGTTCAGATCTGTGTGTACTTCACAAATCTCTATGTCATACTGTAGATCCTTCTACCATGCTTCACTTAGAACAATTCTGACGACTTCTCCATTATATGAATCCGGTTTACTACTCAGATTTATCCAGATTAGTGTCAAAGCTTGCATCAACATAACTCTTTACGACAAACTCTTTTATCACCTCCATAATCGAGAAAAAAAATCCTTAGTCCACTAGTTACTAAGGATAACTTGGACCGCTGTCCAGTGATCCATTCCTGGATCACTCTTGTACCCCTTGACTGACTCATCACAAGGCACACATCAGGTGCGGTAGGCAGCATGGCATACTATAGAGCCGATGGGTAAGGCATAGGGGACGACCTTCGCCCTTTCTCTTTCTTATGTCGTGGTCGATCTTTGAGTCTTACTTAAATGTCACACCTTACAACACAGCAAGAACTCCTTCTTTGACCAATCTACTTTGAACTCCTTCAAAACTTGTCAAGGTATGCATTCGTCGAAAGTTTTATCAAGCGTCTTGATCTATCTCCATAGATCTTGATGCTCAACGTTCAAGTAGCTCAATCAAGGTTTTCCTTTGAAAAAAAACTTTTCAAACAACCCTATATGCTTTCTAGAATTTCTACATCATATCCGATCAATAATATGTCAACCACATATACTCATCAGAAATTCTATAGTGCTCACACTCACTTTCTTGGAAATACAAGTTTCTCATAAACTTTGTATAAACCCATAAGCTTTGATCATCTCATCAAAGCATATATTCCAACTCTGGGATGCTTGCTCCAGTCCATAGAAGGATCGCTGGAGCTTGCATACTTGTTAGCATCCTTAGGATCGACAAAACCTTCTGGTTGTCTTACATACAACCTTTCCTCAAGGAAACCGTCGAGGAAACAATGTTTTGACATCCTATCTGCAAGATTTCATCATAAGTAATGCATCAACTGCTAACATAATTCCAACATACTTTAGCATCGCTACGAGTGAGAAAGTAGTATCATAGTCAACTCCTTGAACTTGTCGGAAACATCTTCGCGACAAGTCGAGCTTTTTTAATGGTGACATTTAACATCATCGTCTGTCTTCCTTTTATAGATCCACTTCTACTTAATAGCCTTACGACCATCAAGCAGTTCTTCCAAAGTCTACACTTTTTTCATACATGGATCTTGTCTCGAATTTCATGGCCTTCAGCCATTCGACGGAATCGGGGCCCACCATCGCTTCTCCATACCTCATAAGTTTATTGTTGACCAGCAACATGACCTCCAAGACAGGATTACCGTACTACACTAGAGAAGTACTTTTCCTTGTCGACCTACGAGGTTTGGTAGTAATTTGATACGAAGCTTCATGATCACCATCATCAGCTTTCCACTTCAACTAGTGTAGGCGCCATAGGAACATCTTCTGCGCCCTGTGATACGTCTCCAACGTATCTATAATTTTTTTATTGTTCAATGCTATTATATTATCTGTTTTGGATGTTTTATATGCATTAATATGTTGTTTTATATTATTTTTTGGACTAACCTATTAATCTAGAGACTAGTGCGAGTTTTTGTTTTTTCCATGTTTTTGAGTATTGCAGATAAGGAATATTAAACGGAGTCCAAACGTAACAAAATCGTCGGAATGATTTTTCTTGGACCTGAAAAAACCCAGGAGACTTGGAGTAGGGGGCAGGGCACCTTCCGGGAGGCCACAAGCCTGCAGGGCGCGCCCTAGGGGGTGTTCGCGCCCCTGGCTTGTGGGTCCCCTACAAACCTCTTAACCCTATTCTTCGGCATGTAAATTCCCAAATATCTCCCAGTCGCTAAAGGGAGCCACGCAAATACTTTTCTGCCGCAGGGAGCCTATGTTCCCGTGAGATCCAATCTAGGAGCCTTTTATGGTAATATGCCAGAGAGGAAATTAATCACGGAGGGCATCTACATCAACTCCATTGCCCCTCCGATGATGTGTGAGTAGTTCACCACAGACCTACGGGTCCATAGCTAGTAGCTAGATAGCTTCTTTTCTCTCTTTGATCTTCAATACCATGTTCTTCATGATCTTCATGCAGATCTATCTGATGTAATACTCTTTTGCGGTGTGTTTCTCGAGATCGGATGAATTGTGAGTTTATGTTCACATTATATTGAATATTATTTGAATCTCTTCTGAATTCTTATATGCATGATTTCATATCTTAGCAAGTCTCTGTGAGTTGAATTTCTTCTGAATTGTTATATGCATGATTTCATATCTTAGCAAGTCTCTCTGAGTTATTGGTTTGGTTTGGCCAACTAGATTGGTAATTCTTGCAATGGGAGAAGTGCTTAGTTTTGGGTTCAATCTTGCGGTGTCCTAACCCAGTGACATAGTAGGGGTAGCGAGGCACGTATTGTATTGTTGCCATCGAGGATAAAAATATGGGGTGTTCATCATATTTCTTGAGTTTATCCCTCTACATGATGTCATCTTACTTAATGCGTTACTATGTTCTTCATGAACTTAATACTCTAGATGCACGCAGGAGTCGATTGATGTGTGGAGTAATAGTAGTAGATGCAGAATCGTTTCGGTCTACTTGATACAGACATGATGCCTATATGCATAATCATTAGCTTAGATATCTTCATAATTTTTCGCTTTTCTATCAATTACTCGATAGTAATTTGTTCACCCATCGTATTATTTCCCTTTATGAGAGAAGCCTCTAGTGAAACCTATGGCCCCCGGGTCTATTTTCCATATTATACTTTCAGATCTATAAACCAAAAATACCAAAAATATCTTGCTGCAATTTATTTACTTTTGTTTCCGCAATGTTTTATACCTATCTCTGTCAGATCTCATCCTTGCAAATAACTCTGAAGGGATTGACAACCCCTTTTTAGCGTTGGATGCAAGAGTTTGATTATTTGTGTAGGTACTATGATTGGGGCTTTGCTTGTTCCTCCTACTGGATTGATACCTTGGTTCTTAACAAACTGAGGGAAATACTTATCTACTTTGCTGCATCACCCTTTCCTCTTCAAGGGAAAACCAACACAAGCTAAAGAGGTAGCAAGAAGGATTTCTGGCGTCGTTGTCGGGGAGGATACATAGCAAGATCAAGCCTACCAAGTACCCATCACAAACTCATCTCTTGCATTTACTTTATTTGCCATTTTCCTCTCGTTTTCCTCTCCCCCACTTCTAAAACGTTTTTTAGAAAATACCAAAAAGATTTTCCTTTTTATTCGTCCATGTTCCGTTCGTCCTTTCGTTTGCTTGCTTGTGTGCTAGATTGCTTGCTTTGTCGCGATGGCTCAAGAGAATACCAAGTTATGTGACTTTTCCACTACTAATAATAATGATTTTATTAGTACTCCAATTGCTCCCGCCACTAGTGCGGAATCTTGTGAAATTAATGCCGCTTTGGTCAATCTTGTTATGAAAGAACAATTTTCTGGCCTTCCTAGTGAAGATGTCGCATCCCATCTAAATACTTCCGTTGAGTTGTGTGATATGCAAAGAAGAAAGACGTGGATAATGAAATTGTTAAATTGAACCTTTTTTCCTTTCTCACTAAGACATCATGCTAAAACATGGTTTTCATCTTTACCTAAAAATAGTATTGATTCATGGAATAAGTGTAAAGATGCTTTTATTTCGAAGTACTTTCCGCCCGCTAAGATTATATCCCTTAGGAATGATATAATGAATTTTAAGCAACTTGATCATGAGCATGTTGCACAATCTTGGGAGAGGATGAAACTAATGATTCGGAATTACCCCGCGCATGGTATGAGTTTATGGATGATTATACAATTTTTTTATGCGGGACTGAATTTTCCTTCTAGAAATCTTTTAGATTCCTTCATGGATGGTACTTTTATGGATATCACGTTAGGAGAAGCCACAAAATTCCTAGATAATATTATGTCAAATTACTCTCAATGGCATACCGAAAGATCTCCTACTAGTAAAAAAGTACACTCTATTGAAGTAATAAATACTTTGAGTGGAAGGATGGATGAATTAATGAAATTTTTTGCTAGTAAGAGTGCTCCTATTGATCCCAATGATATGCCTTTGTATTATTTTATTAGAAATAATAATGAATCTATGGATGTGAATTTTGTTGCTAGGAACAATTTTGGCAATAACGCGTATAGAGGTAATTTCAATCCTAGTCCGTTTCCTAGTAATTCCCCTAACAATAATGGTAAGTCCTACAAAAATTCTTATGGAAATTAAAATAATATGCCCTCCGATCTTGAGAATAATATTACATAATTCATTAGCTTGCAAAAAGGTTTCAATGCTATGGTTGAAGAAAAATTGCTCAAGATTGATGATTTGGCTAGGAACATTGATAGAATTTCTCTTGAGATTGATTCTTTGAAAATTATATCTATTCCACCCAAGCATGATATTAATTAGTCTTTAAAATCTATGAGAATATCTATTGATGAGTGTAAGGAAAGAAACGCTAGAATACGTGCTAAGAGTGAATGGCTTGAAAAGGTGTTTTCTCGTGATAATAATGATGAATATGTTAAAGTGATTGATGTGACACCTATTGATTCTTTGTTTTCTAGTATAAATCTTGAAAAAGGTGGGACTGGAGATGAGTTAACTTTAGTTAAAAGGAGTCCCAATGATTCAGAGTTCATAGATATTAATCATAAGATTGATAAAAGTGGGATGGAAGAGGTCAAAACTTTAAATAGCAATGAGCCCACTCTTTCGGATTTCAAGGACTTTAATTATGATAGTTTCTCTTTGATTGATTGTGTTTCCTTGTTGCAATCCATGTTGAATTCTCCACGCTCTTATAATCAAAATAAAGCTTTTACTAAACATATTGTGGATGCTATGATGAAATCTTGTAAAGAAAAACTTGAGTTGGAAGTTTATGTACCTAGAAAGCTTTATGATGAGTGGGAACCTACTATTAAGATTAAAATCAAAGATTATGAGTAGCACGATTTGTGTGATTTGGGTGCTAGCGTTTCAACGATTCTAAAAACTTTATGTGATTTGTTAGGATTCCGAGAATTTGATGATTGCTCTTTAAATTTGCATCTAGCGGATTCTACAATCAAGAAACCTACGGGGAGGATTAATGATGTTCTTATTATTGCAAATAGGAATTATGTGCCCGTAGATTTCATTGTTCTCGATATAGATTGCAATCCTACATGTCCTATTATTCTTGGTAGACCTTTCCTTAGAACGATTGGTGCAATTATTGATATGAAAGAAGGAAATATTAGATTCCAATTCCATTAAGTAAAGGCATGGAGCACTTTCCTAGAAATAAAATAAGATTACCTTATGAATCTATTATGAGAGCTACTTATGGATTGCATACCAAAGATGACAATACCTAGATCTATTGCATTATGCCTAGCTAGGGGCATTAAACAATAGCGCTTGTTGGGAGGCAACCCAGTTTTATTTTTATGTTTTTGTTTTTGCTTCTGTTTTTGAGTGTTGCACACATTATTACCTCTGTAATAATTGTGTTTTCTTGTTTTAATTAGTGTTTGAGCCAAGTAAGACCTTTGGGATGGTCTACAGTGTTCGCAAGTTGATTTTGCTGAAAAAACAGAAACTTTTGCTCTCAGTCCAGGAAATTTGGAATATCACTAGAACGTGATTTTGATCATAATTTCATACACAATATTTATTTACAAATTTCCCAGATTGTCCTAATTGTTCAGAATTTTTGGAGTTACATAACTATTCAAAGTAAACAGATTGCTACAGACTGTTCTATTTTTGACAGATTATGTTTTCTTTGTGTTGTTTTCTTACTTTGATGAATCTATGGGTTGTATCGGGGGGTATGAACCATGGATAAGTTGGAATACAGTAAATATTACATCAATACAAATAAATAATGAGTTAATAATAGTACCTAAAGTGGTGATTTATTTTTCTTATACTAACGGATCTATGAGTTTTGTCTTGGGTTTTGTGTTGTGAAGTTTTCAAGATTTTGGTAAAGATTTGATGGACTACGGAATAAGGAGTGGCAAGAGCCTAAGCTTGGGGATTCCCAAGTCACCCCAGACCATATTCAAGGATACCAAAGAGCCTAAGCTTGGGGATGCCCTCGAAGGCATTCCCTCTTTCGTCTTCAATCCATCAGTAAATTTACTTGATGGTATATTTTTATTCACCACATGATATGTATTTTTCTTGGAGCGTCTTGTATGATATGAACCTTTACTTTTTAGTTTGCCACAATCATCCTTGCTGCACACATATTTTGATACAGACATGCTGAATCGTGAATTTATTAGAATTCTCTTTGTGCTTCACTTATATATTTTGAGCTAGGCAATGTTGCTCTAGTGCTTCACTTGTATATTTTAGAGCACGACGGTGTGGTGTTTTATGGATATTATTAAACTCTCACACCTCACTTATATTATTTTGAGAGTTCTTTCAAAAACATGGTAATTGGTTTAGGTAATGAATTTAGTCCTAATATAATGGGCATCCAAGAGGGATATAATAAAAAAATCCATATTAAGTGCATTGAATATGATGAGAAATTTGATTCCTTGCATATAGTTTTGAGATATGAAGATGGTGATATGAGAGTCATGCTAGTAGGTAATTGTGAATTAGAATAAATACTTGTGTTAAAGCTTGTGATTCCCGTAGCATGCAGGTATGGTGAACCGTTATGTAATGAAGTCGGAGCATGATTTGTTTGATGATTATCAACCTTTGTGTGGAGATTGGGATCGCGCGATAGTTAACTCCTACCAACCCTTCCCCTAGGAGCATGCATCTAATACTTTGCCTCAATAATAAATAGGCTTTTGCAATAAGTATGTGAGTTCTTTATGACTAATGTTGAGTTCATGGATTATACGCACTCTCAACCTTCCACCTTTGTTAGCCTCTCTAGTACCGTGCAACTCTCGCCGGTACATTAAACTCACCTTCCTCAAAACACCCACCATATATTTTCCTCACAAAAGCCACCATATCTACCTATTATGGCATTTTCATAGCCATTCCAAGATATATTGCCATGCAACACCACCATCTCATTTTTATGACACACACCATCACTTCCATATTGCTTATAGAGTCATATTTTGTTCTAGATATCGAATTGTAATCTTTGAGTTCTAAGTAAATAAAAGTGTGATGATTTGCATTATTAGAGCATTGTCCCGTGTGAGAAAAGGATGATGGAAGCTATGATTCCCTCACAAGTTGGGATGAGTCTCTGGACTTTACAAAAAATAAAAGAGGCCAGCGAAGCCCATAAAAAATAAAAGAGGCCAAAGAATCCCATCCAAAAAAATAAAATAAAAAAGAAAAAAAGGAGAAAGACAGAAGGGACAATGCTACTATATTTTTCCACACTCGTGCTTCAAAGTAGAACCATGTTCTTCATAGAGAGTCTCCTATTTTGTCACTTTCATACAACTAGTGGAATTACATCTTTTGCACAACCACTTAGTTTCCTTTTGAGCTTTCATACACTTATAGCTCTAGTGCATTTGTTGCATGGCAATCCCTACTCACTCACATTGATATCTATTGATGGTCATCTCCATAGCCCGTTGATATGCCTAGTTGATGTGAGACTATCTTCTTCCTTTTTTTTGCAACCTCCACCATACTCTATTTCACCTATAGTGCTATATCCATGGCTCACAGTCATGTATTGCGTGAGAGTTGAAAAGGTTTGAGAACATAAAAAGTGTGAAACAATTGCTTGATTTTCATCGAGGTAATGCATCATTTAGATACCTTGTGTGGTGAAGATGGAGCATAGCGAGACCATATGATTTTGTAGGGATAACTTTCTAAGACCATGTTATTTTGAAAAGAAGGAATTGCCTTATTAGTATGCTTGAAGTATTATTGTTTTTATGTCAATATTAGACTTTTGTTTTGAATATTATGGATCTGAATATTCATGCCACAGTAGAGAATATTACATGGATAAATATGTTAGCTAGCATTCCACATGAAAAAATCTATTTTTATCATTTACCTCTCGAGGACGAGTAGGAATTAAGCATGAGGATGCTTGATACGTCTCTGACATATCTATAATTTTTTTATTGTTCCATGCTATAAAATTATCTATTTTGGATGTTTTATATGCATTAATATGTTGTTTTATATTATTTTTGGGACTAACCTATTAATCTAGAGCCTATTGCCAGTTTCTGTTTTTTTATGTTTTTGTGTATTGCAGATAAGGAATATAAACGGAGTCCAAACGGAACAAAATCTCTGGAATGATTTTTCTTGGATCATAAGAAACCTAGGAGACTTGGAGTAGGGGCAGGGCACCTGCCGGGAGGCCACAAGCCTGCAGGGCGCGCCCTAGGGGGGTGGTCGCGCCCCCTGGCTTGTGGGTCCCCTCTAGGCCTCCTAACCCTATTCTTAGGCCTAGAAATTCCCAAAATATTCCCCCATTGCTAAGGGGAGCCACGCAAATACTTTTTCACCGTCGGGAGCCTCTGTTCCCGTGAGATCCAATATAAGAGCCTTTTCCGGTAATATGCCTGAGAGGAAATTGATCATGGAGGGCATCTACATCTACTCCATTGCCCCTCCGATGATGTGTGAGTAGTTCACTATAGACCTACGGGTCTATAGCTAGTAGCTAGATGGCTTGTTATCTCTCTTTGATAATCAATACCATGTTCTTCATGATCTTCATGGAGATCTATCCGATGTCATACTCTTTTGAGGTGTGTTTGTCGAGATCTGATGAATTTTGGGTTTATGTTCAGATTATCTATGAATATTATTTGAATCTCTTCTGAATTTTTATATGCATGATTTCATATCTTAGCAAGTCTCTTCGAGTTATTGGTTTAGTTTGGCCAACTAGATTGGTAATTCTTGCAATGGGAGAAGTGATTAGTTTTGGGTTCAATCTTGCGGTGTCCTCACCTAGTGACATAGTAGGGGTAGCAAGGCACGTATTGTATTATTGCCATCAAGGATAAAAATATGGGGTTTTCATCATATTTCTTGAGTTTATCTCTCTACATCATGTCATCTTACTTAATGCGTTACTCTGTTCTTCATGAACTTAATACTCTAGATGCACGCAGGAGTCGGTCGATATGTGGAGTAATAATAGTAGATGCAGAATCCTTTCGGTCTACTTGACACGGACGTGATGCCTATATGCATAATCATCGCCTTAGATATCTTCATAATTATTTGCTTTTCTATCAATTGCTCGACGGTAATTTGTTCACCCATCATATTATTTTCCTTTATGAGAGAAGCCTCTAGTGAAACCTATGTCCCCCGAGTCTATTTTCCATATTATACTTTCAGATCTATAAACCAAAAATATCTTGCTGCAATTTTATTTACTTTTGTTTCCGCAATCTTTTATATCAATCTCTATCCGATCTCATCCTTGCAAATAACTCTGAAGGGATTGACAACCCCTTTTTAGCGTTGGGTGCGAGAGTTTGATTATTTGTGTAGGTACTACGATTGGGGCCTTGCTTGTTCCTCCTACTGGATTGATACCTTGGTTCTCAACAAACTGAGGGAAATACTTATCTACTTCGATGCATCACCCTTTCCTCTTCAAGGGAAAACCAACGCAAGCTCAAGAGGTAGTACCCTGCTACTCATTGGTTGAAGTGGCAGTTCAATAACCTTATCAAGTTTGCACCATCCTCCCACTCAATTCTTTCGAGAGAAACTTTTTCTCGAGAAAGAACCCGTTTCTAGAAACAAACACTTTGCTTCTGGATCTGAGATAGGAGGTATACCCAACTGTTTTGGGTGTCCTATGAAGATGCATTTATCATCTTTGGGTTCGAGCTTATCACGCTGAAACCTTTTCACATAAGCGTCGCAGCCCCAAACTTTTAAGAAACGAGAGCTTAAGTTTCTCCAAACCATTGTTCATAAGTGTCATCTCAACGAAATTACGTGGTGCCCTATTTAAAGTGAATGTGGTTGTCTCTAATGCCTAACCCAAAATCGATAGTGGTAATTCAATAAGAGACATCATAGCATCCACCATATCCAATAGGACGCGGCTACGACATTCGGACACACCATCCCACTATGGTGTTACAGGTGGCATGAGTTGTGAAACAATTTTCACATTGTCTTAAATGTTTACCAAACTAGCAACTCAGATATATATTTACCTACACGATCACGTCGTAGATATATTATACTCTTGTCACGTCAATGTTCAATTTCACTCTAAATTGTCTGAACTTTTCAATATTTCAGACTTTGTGATTCATCAAGCAAACACACCTGTATCTACTCAAATCATAAGTGAAGTAAGAACATAAAAATATCCACTGCGTGCCTCAACACTTACTGGACAACATACATGAAAAATTTATTATTTCCAACAAGTCATTTGCTTGTTCAGTCTCACATAAAACGAGGACTTCAGTCATCTTGCCCGTGTGCCATGATTTGCATGTCTCAAGTGATTCGAAATCAAGTGAGTCTAAATGATCCATGTGCATGGAGTTTCTTCATGTGTTACACCATAATATCCATCAGTATGGAGTTAAATCAAGTGATTCGCATGTCTCAAACGATTCAAAAATGAGTGAGTCCAAATATCCATCAGCATGGAGCTTCTTCATGCATTTTATCCCAATATGACTCAAGCGGCGGTGCCACAAGCAAGTGGTACTATAATTACTACTTTGCATCTTTCGGCATCAATATTATGAACATGTGTATCACTATGATCGATATTCAATAAACCATTCATAATAGGTGCATGACCATTGATGGTATTATTCAAGTAAAGAGAGTAACCATTATTCTCTTTAAATGAATAACCGCATTGCAATAAACACGATCTAATCATGTCTATCCTCAACGCAAACACGAGATAACAATTATTTAGGTTGAACACTAATCCCGATGGTAGAGGGAGAGTGTGATATTTGATCACATCAACCTTGGAATTACTTTCAACACACATCGTCACCTCACCCTTGCTAGTATCCATATATTCCGTAGCTATAACTTCGAGTTACTTACACTTAGTAACTGAACTGGTATCTAATACCCCGGTGCTACTAAGAGTACTAGTAATGTACACATCAATATCACGTATATCGAATATACATTTGTCATCTTTGTCAGCCTTCTTATCTACCAAGTATCTAGGGCAGTTCCGCCTCAATAATCGTTCCCTCATAATAGAAGCACTTAGTCTCGGGTTTGGGTTCAACCTTGGGCTTCTTCACTAGAGCGGCAACTGGTTTGCCATTCATGAAGTATCCCTTCTTGCCCTTTCCCTTCTCGAAACTAGTGGTTTCACTAACCATCAACAATTGATGCTCCTACTTGATTTCTACTTTCGCGGTGTCAAACATCGTGAATAACTCAGGGATCATCTAGTGCATCCCTGATATGCTATAGTTCATCACAAAGCTCCAGTAGCTTGGTGGCAGTGATTTTGGAGAACTATGGAAATCACTATCTTAGCTGGAAGATCAACTCCCACTCGATTCAAGCAATTGTAGTACCCAGACAATCTGAGCACATGCTCAATGATTGAGCTTTAATCCCTTACTTTGCAAACAAAGAATCTTGTCACAGGTCTCATACCTCTCAACATGGGCACGAGCCTGAAATCAAAATCTCAGCTCTTGGAACATCTCATATGTTCCGTGACGTTCAAAACGTCTTGGGTGCCACAATTCTAAGTTGTTAAGCATTATGCATTGAACTATCACGTAGTCCTCGAAAAACGTGTATGTCAAATGTTCGCAACATGCACAGACGACGCTCGGGGGTAGCACACTGAGCGGTGCATTAAGGACATAAGCCTTTTGTGTAGCAATGAGGACAATCCTCAGTTTACGGACCAAGTCCATAGAATTGCTACTATCATCTTTCAACTAAGTTTTCTCCAGGAACATATCAAAAACAGTGGAGCTACAGCGCAAGCTACAACATACTTTGCAAAGACATTTTGACTATGTTCATGATAAAAGTTGAATTGATCATATTACTGAAGTACTCCCACTCAAATTGACATCCCTCTAGTCATTCGCGTGACACATAATCCAAATTCACCAATTCAAGTCCGATCATCACGTGAGTTAAGTTGGCTTCAAAATGTCTTTGCAAAGGATTAACATCTCTATGTTGATCATATCTACTATATGACTCATGTTCGATCTTTCGGTCTCTTGTGTTCCGAGACCATGTCTGTACATGCCAGGCTCGTCAAGTTTAACCCAAGTGTTCCGCGTGCGCAAAACTGTCTTGCATTCGTTGTATGTGAACGTAGAGTCTATCACACCTGATCATCACGTGGTGTCTCAAAACAACAAATTGTCGCAATGGTGCACACTCAGGAAGAACACGATTTTTCTTCAAATTTAATGAGGGATCACCTTATAATGCTACAGTCGTACTAAGCAAAAAAAGGTGCAAAAAAGGATTAACATCACATGCAAATCAAAAGTGACATGATATGCCCTTGATCTTGTGGTTTTGATCTCCATCTCCAAAGCATCAGCGACACGACCTAGATCGTTCTTTCTCGTTCGTTGGCTGAGAACAGAACGCCACGAGCCTCCAGCCATCGCCGCCGCGACCTGGATCGGCCGGCCGGAGCACGACCGCGGCGAGGAGACCACAGGAATGAGCCGATCTGATGGTCCTCGTCCGCCTCCCCCCAATTCCTCCGTCCATCCCCAGCATTCAGGCCATGTAATGGCGAGGACAGCCATGGCGCCCGTGATGAGGGTCGGCCTTTCCCGGCCCGATCCGTCCCCGACGACAGCAGGGATGGCCGGTGTGGCGTTCGCCTCTTCTGAGAGTACCCATTTCGCACTTGCTGCTGCTGCAAGGCAGGAGATAGCTGCGGGCATGGATTCGGTGCACACCACCTGCACGAACAGCACCAAGAATGGCACGAACAACAGGAAGAAACGTACAACCCCTAAGGAAGAGCAGGTATACCATTTTTCAGTTGTATTCGTTATAGATGACTAGATGAATTATATGGGTATGTACAGTAGAGATGGCCACAGTAGACATCCATGAGTGTGTATGGCAAACATGAACACTGTCCGGAGGAATAATAGAGGAAAATTGAGAATACACAAAATTGATACATGAACACTGCAATGCAATTTGAGAATACACAAAATTGATTCAAAGTCATACTGAATCATACTATTATGTTCAGGGTGATTCAATGGAGTGGACCGACGAGTACGTCCAAATCATTTGTTCCTTGATGGCCGAACAATGGAACAAGGGAATCGTCCAAACACTCATTTGAACCCTTCAGCTTATAATACAGTGTCAGAAAGGTTCTATCAGATGACTGGAATTAGTTTATCAAAGATGCAAATGAAGAACAAGTGGGATAAGTTAAAGGGTGATTGGTCTTGTTGGAATAAATTAATGAGGAAACAAACTGGAACATGTTGGGACAGTTCGATGGGGGTTATTGTCATGGACAATGAGTGGTGGAAGAAGGCGAGAAAGGTGAGTGTTGTCAAATATTCCATTACGATGGTAATTCTAGTTCATACATGTTATGTTGATCATTTGTTTATATATATAGGACATTCCTGGATGTGGCAAGTTTAGAAAAAAGCCTCTTCAAAATCAGCTGCACCTTTCCAAAATGTTTGGTAATATTTTGAATGATGAACAAGATCATTGGAATCCCATGAGTGACAACCCCATCATACCCCCAAGTCAAGAGAATTTGGTTGACGTTGATAATATTGTTGAAGTTGGAGAGGAAGAGCTTTATGAAATCCCTGAAGATGTTGGTAATGTGGTTGGAGGTGAGGAAGATGAGGTCCAGGAGGTTTCTCCTTGCATTGCTAATGCAAAGAAGAGACCTCGTGTGCTTGTTGAAAAAAATAAGAAACAAAAGTCAAGAACAACACTTGTCATCCAAGATAAAATTACAAATATCTGAATGTGCCGCCTCTTTCACATCAAAGAAGCAAGGAGAGGTGACAATCAAGGAAGTCATGGATATGGTCTTGGAATGTGGGGCCGTGTATGGTTCCGATGAGCATGATATTGCCACACAGTTATTTGTGAAGAAGGAGCAATGGGAAATGTGTTGGAAATATGTTGGAAATATGCCCTAGAGGCAATAATAAATTAGTTATTATTATATTTCTTAGTTCATGATAATCGTTTATTATCCATGCTATAATTGTATTGATTGGAAACACAATACTTGTGTGGATACATAGACAAAACACTGTCCCTAGTAAGCCTCTAGTTGACTAGCTCGTTGATCAAAGATGGTCAAGGTTTCCTGGCCATAGGCAAGTGTTGTCACTTGATAACGGGATCACATCATTAGGAGAATCATGTGATGGACTAGACCCAAACTAATAGACGTAGCATGTTGATCGTGTCATTTTGTTGCTACTGTTTTCTGCGTGTCAAGTATTTATTCCTATGACCATGAGATCATATAACTCACTGACACCGGAGGAATGCTTTGTGTGTATCAAACGTCGCAACGTAACTGGGTGACTATAAAGATGCTCTACAGGTATCTCCGAAGGTGTTAGTTGAGTTAGTATGGATCAAGACTGGGATTTGTCACTCCGTGTGACGGAGAGGTATCTCGGGGCCCACTCGGTAATACAACATCACACACAAGCCTTGCAAGCAATGTGACTTAGTGTAAGTTGCGGGATCTTGTATTACGGAACGAGTAAAGAGACTTGACGGTAAACGAGATTGAAATAGGTATGCGGATACTGACGATCGAATCTCGGGCAAGTAACATACCGAAGGACAAAGGGAATGACATACGGGATTATATGAATCCTTGGCACTGAGGTTCAAACGATAAGATCTTCGTAGAATATGTAGGATCCAATATGGGCATCCAGGTCCCGCTATTGGATATTGACCGAGGAGTCTCTCGGGTCATGTCTACATAGTTCTCGAACCCGCAGGGTCTGCACACTTAAGGTTCGACGTTGTTTTATGCGTATTTGAGTTATATGGTTGGTTACCGAATGTTGTTCGGAGTCCCGGATGAGATCACGGACGTCACGAGGGTTTCCGGAATGGTCCGGAAACGAAGATTGATATATAGGATGACCTCATTTGGTTACCGGAAGGTTTTCGTGCATTACCGGAAAAGTTTCGGGCTCATCGGTAGTGTACCGGGAGTGCCGGGAGGGGTGTCGGGGACCATCGGGAGGGGTGTCACGCCCCAAGGGGTCTCATGGGCTATGGGAAGAGATAAACCAGCCCCTAGTGGGCTGGAATAAGTTCCCACTAAGGCCAATAAGGTTTGAGAAGGAAAAAACACAAGGTGGAAAGAGTTTCCAAGTGGGAAGGTGGAATCCTACTCCAAGTAGGATTGGAGTAGGACTCCTCCACCTCCAATTTCGGCCAAACCTTTAGGTTTTGAGGCTGCCTCCTCCCCTCCCTCCCACCTATATATACGGAGGTTTTAGGGCTGATTTGAGACGACTTTCTCACGGCTGCCCGACCACATACCTCCATAGTTTTTCCTCTAGATCGCGTTTCTGCGGAGCTCGGGCGGAGCCCTGCTGAGACAAGATCATCACCAACCTCCGGAGCGCCGTCACGCTGCCGGAGAACTCTTCTACCTCTCCGTCTCTCTTGCTGGATCAAGAAGGCCGAGATCATCGTCGAGCTGTACGTGTGCTGAACGCGGAGGTGCCGTCCGTTCGGTACTAGATCGTGGGACTGATCGCGGGATTGTTCGCGGGGCGGATCGAGGGACGTGAGGACGTTCCACTACATCAACCGCGTTCTCTAACGCTTCTGCTGTACGGTCTACAAGGGTACGTAGATCACTCATCCCCTCTCGTAGATGGACATCACCATGATAGGTCTTCGTGCGCGTAGGAAAATTTTTGTTTCCCATGCGACGTTCCCCAACAGTGGCATCATGAGCTAGGTTCATGCGTAGATGTCTTCTCGAGTAGAACACAAAAGTTTTTGTGGGCGGTGATGTGCGTTTTGCTGCCCTCCTTAGTCTTTTCTTGATTCCGCGGTATTGTTGGATTGAAGCGGCTTGGACCGACATTACTCGTACGCTCACGAGAGACTGGTTTCATCGTTACGAGTAACCCCCTTTGCTCAAAGATGACTGGCAAGTGACTGTTTCTCCAACTTTAGTTGAATCGGATTTGACCGAGGAGGTCCTTGGATGAGGTTAAATAGCAACTCATATATCTCCGTTGTGGTGTTTGCGTAAGTAAGATGCGATCCTACTAGATACCCTCGGTCACCACGTAAAACATGCAACAACAAAATTAGAGGACGTCTAACTTGTTTTTGCAGGGTATGCTTGTGATGTGATATGGCCAACGATGTGATGTGATATATTGGATGTATGAGATGATCATGTTGTAATAGAAATATCGACTTGCACGTCGATGGTACGGCAACCGGCAGGAGCCATAGGGTTGTCTTTATAACTAACGTTTGTGCTTGCAGATGCATTTACTATTTTGCTAGGACGTAGCTTTAGTAGTAATAGCATGAGTAGCACGACAACCCCGATGGCGACACGTTGATGGAGATCATGATGATGGAAATCATGGTGTGACGCCGGTGACAAGAAGATCGTGCCGGTGTTTTGGTGATGGAGATCAAGAAGCACGTGATGATGGCCATATCATGTCACTTATGAATTGCATGTGATGTTAATCCTTTTATGCACCTTATTTTGCTTAGAACGACGGTAGCATTATGAGCTGATCTCTCACTAAAATTTCAAGACGAAATTGTGTTCTCCCCGACTGTGCACCGTTGCTACAGTTCTTCGTTTCGAGACACCACGTGATGATCGGGTGTGATAGACTCAACGTTCACATACAACGGGTGCAAAACAGTTGCGCACGCGGAACACTCGGGTTAAGCTTGACGAGCCTAGCATGTGCAGACATGGCCTCGGAACACATGAGACCGAAAGGTCGAGCATGAATTGTATAGTTGATATGATTAGCATAGAGATGCTTACCACTAAAACTATTCTCGACTCACGTGATGATCGGACTTGAGATAGTGGATTTGGATCATGTACCACTCAAATGACTAGAGAGATGTACTTTTTGAGTGGGAGTTCTTAAGTAATATGATTAATTGAACTAATTGTCATGAACATAGTCTAATGGTCTTTGCGAATTACGATGTAGCTTGCGCTATAGCTCTACTGTTTTTATATGTTCCTAGAGAAAATTTAGTTGAAAATTGATAGTAGCAAACTTTGCAGACTGAGTCTGTAAAACCGAGGATTGTCCTCGTTGCTACGCAGAAGGCTTATGTCCTTAATGCACCACTCGGTGTGCTGCACCTCGAGCGTCGTCTGTGGATGCTATGAATATCCGACATACACGTTGCTGATGACTACACAATAGTTCAGTGCAAAATACTTAATGGCTTAGAAGCAAGGCGCCGAAAACGTTGTAAAACGTCACGGAACATAAGTGATGTTCTAAAGAGATGAAATTGTGATTTCATGCTTGTGCCCTTGTTAAGAGGTACGAGACCTCCAACAAGATTCTTTGTCCACAAAGTAAAAGAGAAAAACTCAATCGATGAGCGTGTGCTCAGATTGTTTGAGTACGACAATCACTTGAATCAAGTGGGAGTTAATCTTCCAGATGAGATGGTGATGGTTCTCCAAAAGACACTGCCACCAAGCTGTGAGAGCTTCGTGATGAACTATAACATATTGAGGATAGATACAATGATCCTTGAGGGATTCGTGATGTTTGACACTGCGAAAGTAGAAATCAAGAAGGAGCGTCAATAGTTGATGGTTTGTAAAACCACTAAGTTTCAAGAAAGGCAAGGGCTAGAAGGGATACTTCGTGAAACGGCAAAACAGTTGCTGCACTAATGAAGAGACCCAATATTAAACCCAAACCCGAGACTAAGTGCTTCCGTAATGAGGGGAACAATCACTGAGGCGGAGCAACTCAAGATACTTGGTAGATAAGATGGCTGGCAAAAGTCGAAAGAAGTGTATTTGATATACATGATGTTGATGTGTACTTTACTAGTACTCCTAGTAGCACGAGGGTATTGGATACCGGTTCAGTTGCTAAGTGATTAGTGACGCGAAATGAAAGCTACGGCATAAACGGAGACTAGCTAAAGGCGAGGTGACGATACGTGTTGGAAGTGTTTCCAAGATTGATATGATCAAACGTCGCACGCTCCCTCTATCATAGGGATTGGTGTTAAACCTAAATAATTGTTATTTCGTGCTTGCGTTGAACATGAACATGATTGGATCGTGTTTATTGCAATACGATTATTCATTTAAAATAGAATAATGGTTACTCTATTTTCTTGAATAATCACCTTCAATGGTTTATTGAATCTCGATCGTAGTGTTACACATGTTCATGATATTGGTGCCAAAAGATACGAGTTGATGATGATAGTACCACTTACTTGTGGCACTGCCGCTTAAGTCATGTTAGTATAAATTGCATGAAGAGGCTCCATGCTGATGGATCTTTGTACTCACCTGATTTCGAATCACTAGTGACATGCAAATCATACCACATGAGCAAGGCCTTGTTTTTCATTGAGATGAAATAAGATAGTAACTTGTTGAAAGTGATACATTTTGATGTATGCAGTCCAATGGGTGCTGAGGCACGTAGTGGATATCATTATGTTCTTACTTCACTGACGATTTGAGTAGATACAGGAGTATTTACTTAATGAATCACAAGTCTGAAATGTTGAAAAGTTCAATTCCGTTTCAGAGTGAAGTTCGTCGTAACAAGAGGATAAACTGTCTACGATATGATCATGGAAATGAATATCTGAGTTATGAGTTTTGGTACGCAGTTAAGACAATGTGGAAATTGTTTCGCAGTTCATGCCACCTGGAACATCATAGTGTGATGATGTGTCTGAACGTCATAGCCACGCACTATTTGGTATGGTGCATACTATGATGTCTCTTATCGAATTACCACTATCGTTTATGGGTTATGCATTAGAGACAACCGCACTCACTTTAAATAGGGCACCGCGTATTTCCGTTGAGATGACACAGTATAGACTGAGGTTTAGAGAAATCTAAACTGTCGTTTCTTGAAAGTTTGGGGCTTCGACACTTATGTGAAAAAGTTTCAGTCTGATAAGCTCGAACCCAAAGCGGATAAATGCATCTTCATAGGATATCCAAAACAGTTGGGTACATCTCCTATCTCAGATCCGAAAGCAAAGTGTTTGTTTCTAGAAACGGATCCTTTCTCGAGGAAAGGTTTCTCTCGAAAGAATTGAGTGGGAGGGTAGTAGAACTTGATGAGGTTATTGAACCATCACTTCAACCAGTGTGTAGCAGGGTGCAGGAAGTTGTTCCTGTGGCGCCTACACCAATTGAAGTGGAAGCAGATGATGGTGATCATCAAGCATCGGATCAAGTTACTACAAGCCTCGTAGGTTGACAAGGTCGCATACTACTACAGAGTGTTACGGTAACCCTGTCTTGGAGGTCATGTTGTTGAGCAACAGTGAACCTACGAGTTATGGAGAAAGCGATGGTGGGCCCAGATTCTGACAAATGGCTGGAAGCCATGAAATCCGAGAGAAGGATCCATGTATAAAACAAAGTGTAGACTTTGAAAGAACTACTTGATGGTCATAAGACTATTGAGTAAAGATGGATCTTTAAAAGAAGACAGACGATGATGGTGATAAGTCACTATTGAGAAAAGCTCGACTTGTCGCAAAGATGTTTTCGACAAGATCAAACAGTTGACTATGATGAGACTTTCTCACTCGTAGCGATGCTAAAGGTCTGTTGGAATTATGTTAGTTGTTGATGCATTATTTATGAAATATTGCACGTAGGATGTCAAAACATTGTTTTCTCGACGGTTTCCTTGAGCAAACATTGTATGTGATACAACCAGAAGGTTTTGACGATCCTAAAGATACTAACAAGTATGCAAGCTCCAGTGATCCTTCAATGGACTGGTGCAAGCATCTCGGAGTTGGAATATACACTTTGATGAGATGATCAAAGATTTTGGGTTTGTACAAGGTTTATGAGAAACTTGTATTTCCAAAGAAGTGAGTGGGAGCACTATAGAATTTCTGATAGGTATATGTGGTTGACATATTGTGGATCAGAAGTAATGTAGAATTTCTGTAAAGCATACAAGGTTGTTTGAAAGAAGTTTTCAAAGGAGTGCCTGGATTACGCTACTTGAACGTTGAGCATCAAAGATCTATGGAGATAGATCGAAAGCGCTTAATAGAAGTTTCAACAAGATGCATGCCTTGACAAGTTTTTGAAAGAGTTCAAAATAGACCAGCAAAGAAGGAGTTCTTGGTTGCGTTGTGAGGTGTGAATTTGAGTAAGACTCAAAACCCGACCACGGCAGAATAAAGAGAATAGACGAAGGTCGTCTTCTATGCCTTAGCCGTAGAATCTAAAGTATGCCATACTGTGTACCGCACCTGAAGTGTGCCTTGACTCAAAGTATGTTGAGAGGTACAGAGAGTGATCCATGATTGAATCACTAGCAGCGGTCGAAATTTATCCTTAGTAACTAATGGACTAAGGAATTTTTCTCGATTATGGAGGTGGTTAAAGAGTTCGTCGTAAAGGGTTACGTCGATGCAAGCTTTGACACTAATCCGAATAACTATGAGTAGTGAAACGGATTCTTATAGTAGAGTAGATATTTGGAGTATTTCCGAATAGCACGTAGTAGCAGCATCTATAAGATGACATAAAGATTTGTAAAGAACGCACGGATCTGAAAGTTTCAGAACCGTTGACTAAAACCTCTCTCACGAGCAAGACGTGATCAGACCCCATAACTGTATGGGTGTTGGATTCGTTGGAATCACATGGTGATGTGAACTAGATTATTGACTCTAGTGCAAGTGGGAGACTGTTGGAAATATGCCCTAGAGGCAATAATAAATTAGTTATTATTATATTTCTTAGTTCATGATAATCGTTTATTATCCATGCTATAATTGTATTGATTGGAAACACAATACTTGTGTGGATACATAGACAAAACACTGTCCCTAGTAAGCCTCTAGTTGACTAGCTCGTTGATCAAAGATGGTCAAGGTTTCCTGGCCATAGGCAAGTGTTGTCACTTGATAACGGGATCACATCATTAGGAGAATCATGTGATGGACTAGACCCAAACTAATAGACGTAGCATGTTGATCGTGTCATTTTGTTGCTACTGTTTTCTGCGTGTCAAGTATTTATTCCTATGACCATGAGATCATATAACTCACTGACACCGGAGGAATGCTTTGTGTGTATCAAACGTCGCAACGTAACTGGGTGACTATAAAGATGCTCTACAGGTATCTCCGAAGGTGTTAGTTGAGTTAGTATGGATCAAGACTGGGATTTGTCACTCCGTGTGACGGAGAGGTATCTCGGGGCCCACTCGGTAATACAACATCACACACAAGCCTTGCAAGCAATGTGACTTAGTGTAAGTTGCGGGATCTTGTATTACGGAACGAGTAAAGAGACTTGCCGGTAAACGAGATTGAAATAGGTATGCGGATACTGACGATCGAATCTCGGGCAAGTAACATACCGAAGGACAAAGGGAATGACATACGGGATTATATGAATCCTTGGCACTGAGGTTCAAACGATAAGATCTTCGTAGAATATGTAGGATCCAATATGGGCATCCAGGTCCCGCTATTGGATATTGACCGAGGAGTCTCTCGGGTCATGTCTACATAGTTCTCGAACCCGCAGGGTCTGCACACTTAAGGTTCGACGTTGTTTTATGCGTATTTGAGTTATATGGTTGGTTACCGAATGTTGTTCGGAGTCCCGGATGAGATCACGGACGTCACGAGGGTTTCCGGAATGGTCCGGAAACGAAGATTGATATATAGGATGACCTCATTTGGTTACCGGAAGGTTTTCGTGCATTACCGGAAAAGTTTCGGGCTCATCGGTAGTGTACCGGGAGTGCCGGGAGGGGTGTCGGGGACCATCGGGAGGGGTGTCACGCCCCAAGGGGTCTCATGGGCTATGGGAAGAGATAAACCAGCCCCTAGTGGGCTGGAATAAGTTCCCACTAAGGCCCATAAGGTTTGAGAAGGAAAAAACACAAGGTGGAAAGAGTTTCCAAGTGGGAAGGTGGAATCCTACTCCAAGTAGGATTGGAGTAGGACTCCTCCACCTCCAATTTCGGCCAAACCTTTAGGTTTTGAGGCTGCCTCCTCCCCTCCCTCCCACCTATATATACGGAAGTTTTAGGGCTGATTTGAGACGACTTTCTCACGGCTGCCCGACCACATACCTCCATAGTTTTTCCTCTAGATCGCGTTTCTGCGGAGCTCGGGCGGAGCCCTGCTGAGACAAGATCATCACCAACCTCCGGAGCGCCGTCACGCTGCCGGAGAACTCTTCTACCTCTCCGTCTCTCTTGCTGGATCAAGAAGGCCGAGATCATCGTCGAGCTGTACGTGTGCTGAACGCGGAGGTGCCGTCCGTTCGGTACTAGATCGTGGGACTGATCGCAGGATTGTTCGCGGGGCGGATCGAGGGACGTGAGGACGTTCCACTACATCGACCGCGTTCTCTAACGCTTCTGCTGTACGGTCTACAAGGGTACGTAGATCACTCATCCCCTCTCGTAGATGGACATCACCATGATAGGTCTTCGTGCGCGTAGGAAAATTTTTGTTTCCCATGCGACGTTCCCCAACAAAATATTCCCTAGAGGCAATAATAAATTAGTAATTGTTATATTTCTTAGTTCATGATAATCGTTTATTATCCATGCTATAATTGTATTGAATGAAGACTTATATACATGTGTGGATACATAGACAAAACACGGTCCCTAGCAAGCCTCTAATTGGCTAGCCAGTTGATCACAGATAGTCAGGGTCTTCTGATTATGGACAAGGTGTTGTTTCTTGATAACTGGATCACGTCATTAGGAGAATCACGTGATGGACTAGACCCAAACTAATAGACGTAGGATGTTGACCGTGTCATTTTGTTGCTACTGTTTTCTGCGTGTCAAGTATTTGTTCCTATGACCATGAGATCATATAACTCACTGACACCGGAGGAATGCTTTGTGTGTATCAAACGTCGCAACGTAACTGGGTGACTATGAAGATGCTCTACAGGTATCTCCGAAGGTGTTAGTTGAGTTAGTATGGATCGAGACTGGGATTTGTCACTCCGTGTGACGGAGAGGTATCTCGGGGCCCACTCGGTAATACAACATCACACACAAGCCTTGCAAGCAATGTGACTTAGTGTAAGTTGCGGGATCTTGTGTTACGGAACGAGTAAAGAGACTTGCCGGTAAACAATATTGAAATAGGTATGCGGATACTGACGATCGAATCTCGGGCAAGTAACCTACCGAAGGACAAAGGGAATGACATACGGGATTATATGAATCCTTGGCACTGAGGTTCAAACGATAAGATCTTCGTAGAATATGTAGGATCCAATATGGGCATCCAGGTCCCGCTATTGGATATTGACCGAGGAGTCTCTCGGGTCATGTCTACATAGTTCTCGAACCCGCAGGGTCTGCACACTTAAAGGTTTGACGTTGTTTTATGCGTATTTGAGTGATGTGGTTGGTTACCGAATGTTGTTCGGAGTCCCGGATGAGATCACGGACGTCACGAGGGTTTCCGGAATGGTCCGGAAATGAAGATTGATATATAGGATGACCTCATTTGATTACTGGAAGTTTTTTCGGAGTTACCGGGAATGTACCGGGAATGACGAATGGGTTCCGGGAGTTAACCGGGGGGGGGGGGGGGCAACCCACCCCGGGGAAGCCCATAGGCCTTGGGGGTGGCACACCAGCCCTTAGTGGGCTGGTGGGACAGCCCAAGAAGGCCCTATGCACCATAGGAAGAAAATCAAAGAGAAAAGAAAAAAAAATGGAGGTGGGAAATGCAAGAAGGACTCCACCCACCAAACCAAGTAGGACTCGGTTTGTGGGGGAGACCTTCCCCCCTTTGGCTCGGCCGACCCCCTTGGGGCTCCTTGAGCCCCAAGGCAAGGCCCCCCTCTCCAACCTATATATACGGAGGTTTGAGGGCTGATTTGAGACGACTTTTCCACGGCAGCCCGACCACATACCTCCACGGTTTTTCCTCTAGATCGTGTTTCTGCGGAGCTCGGGCGGAGCCCTGCTGAGACAAGATCATCACCAACCTCCGGAGCACCGTCAGGCTGTCGGAGAACTCTTCTACCTCTCTGTCTCTCTTGCTGGATCAAGAAGGCCGAGATCATCGTCGAGCTGTACGTGTGCTGAACGCGGAGGTGCCGTCCGTTCGGCACTAGATCGTGGGACTGATCACGGGACGGTTCGCGGGGCGGATCGAGGGACGCGAGGACGTTCCACTACATCAACCGCGCTCGCTAACGCTTCTGTTGTACGGTCTACAAGGGTACGTAGATCACACATCCCCTCTCGTAGATGGACATCACCATGCTTTTTGTTTCCCATGCGACGTTCCCCAACAGTAGCATCATGAGCTAGGTTGATGCGTAGATGTCTTCTCGAGTAGAACACAAAAGTTTTTGTGGGCGGTGATGTGCGTTTTGCTTCCCTCAGTCTTTTCTTGATTCCGTGGTATTGTTGGATCGAAGCGGCTCGGACCGACATTACTCGTACGCTTACGAGAGACTGGTTTCATCGCTATGAGTAACTCCGTTGCTCAAAGATGACTAGCGGGTGTCAGTTTCTCCAACTTTAGTTGAATCGGAATTGACCGAGGAGGTCCTTGGATGAGGTTAAATAGCAATTCATATATCTCAATTGTGGTGTTTACGTAAGTAAGATGCGATCCTACTAGATACCCGTGGTCACCACGTAAAACATGCAACAACAAAATTAGAGGACGTCTAACTTGTTTTTGCAGGGTATGCTTGATATGTGATATGGCCAACGATGTGATGTGATACATTGGATGTATGAGATGATCATGTTGTAATAGTTAATATCGACTTGCACGTCGATGGTACGGCAACCGGCAGGAGCCATAGGGTTGTCTTTAAACTAACGTTTGTGCTCGCAGATGCGTTTACTATATTGCTAGGACGTAGCTTTAGTAGTAATAGCATGAGTAGCACGACAACCCCGATGGCGACACGTTGATGGAGATCATGATGACGGAGATCATGGTGTGACGCCGGTGACAAGAAGATCGTGCCGGTGCTTTGGTGATGGAGATCAAGAAGCGCATGATGATGGCCATATCATGTAACTTATGAATTGCATGTGATGTTAATCCTTTTTGCACCTTATCTTGCTTAGAACGACGGTAGCATTATGAGGTGATCTCTCACTAAAATTTCAAGACGAAATTGTGTTCTCCCCGATTGTGCACCGTTGCGACAGTTCTTCATTTCAAGACACCACGTGATGATCGGGTGTGATAGACTCAACGTTCACATACAACGGGTGCAAAACAGTTGCACATGCAGAACACTCGGGTTAAGCTTGACGAGCCTAGCATGTGCAGACATGGCCTCGGAACACATGAGACCGAAAGGTCGAGCATGAATCGTATAGTTGATATGATTAGCATAGCGATGCTTACCACTAAAACTATTCTCGACTCACGTGATGATCGGACTTGAGATGGTGGATTTGGATCATGTACCACTCAAATGACTAGAGAGATGTACTTTTTGAGTGGGAGTTCTTAAGTAATATGATTAATTGAACTAATTGTCATGAACATAGTCTAATGGTCTTTGCGAATTACGATGTAGCTTGCGCTATAGCTCTACTGTTTTTATATGTTCCTAGAGAAAATTTAGTTGAAAGTTGATAGTAGCAAACTTTGAAGAGGATTGTCCTCGTTGCTGCGCAGAAGGCTTATGTCCTTAATGCACCACTCGGTGTGCTGCACCTCGAGCGTCGTCTGTGGATGCTGTGAACATCCGACATACACGTTTCTGACGACTACACGATAGTTCAGTGCAAAATACTTTATGGCTTAGAAGCAAGGCACCGAAGACGTCTTGAAACGTCACGGAACATAAGTGATCTTCTAAAGAGATGAAATTGTGATTTCATGCTCGTGCCCTTGTTGAGAGGTACGAGACCTCCGACAAGATTCTTTGTCCACAAAGTAAAGGAGAAAACCTCAATCGTTGAGCGTGTGCTCAGATTGTCTGAGTACGACAATCACTTGAATCAAGTGGGAGTTAATCTTCCAGATGAGATAGTGATGGTTCTCCAAAGTCACTGCCACCAAGCTGTGAGAACTTCGTGATGAACTATAACATATCAAGGATAGATACAATGATCCTTGAGCGATTCGCGATGTTTGACATTGCGAAAGTAGAAATCAAGAAGGAGCATCAATAGTTGATGGTTTGTAAAACCACTAAGTTTCAAGAAAGGCAAGGGCTAGAAGGGATACTTCGTGAAATGGCAAAACAGTTGCTGCACTAATGAAGAGACCCAAGATTAAACCCAAACCCGAGACTAAGTGCTTCTGTAATGAGGGGAACAGTCACTGAGGCGGAGCAACTCTAGATACTTGGTAGATAAGAAGGCTGGCAAAAGTCGAAAGAAGTATATTTGATATACATGATGTTGATGTGTACATTACTAGTGCTCCTAGTAGCATGAGGGTATTGGATACCGGTTCGGTTGCTAAGTGATTAGTAACACGAAATAAAAGCTACGGCATAAACGGAGACTAGCTAAAGGCGAGGTGACGATACGTGTTGGAAGTGTTTCCAAGATTGATATGATCAAACGTCGCACGCTCCCTCTATCATCGGGATTGGTGTTAAACCTAAATAATTGTTATTTCGTGCTTGCGTTGAACATGAACATGATTGGATCGTGTTTATTGCAATATGATTATTCATTTAAAATAGAATAATGGTTACTCTATTTTCTTGAATAATCACCTTCAATGGTTTATTGAATCTCGATCGTAGTGTTACACATGTTCATGATATTGGTGCCAAAAGATACGAGTTGATGATGATAGTACCACTTACTTGTGGCACTGCCGCTTAAGTCATGTTAGTATAAATTGCATGAAGAGGCTCCATGATGATGGATCTTTGTACTCACCTGATTTCGAATCACTAGTGACATGCAAATCATACCACATGAGCAAGGCCTTGTTTTTCATTGAGATGAAATAAGATAGTCACTTGTTGAAAGTGATACATTTTGATGTATGCAGTCCAATGGGTGCTGAGGCACGTAGTGGATATCATTATGTTCTTACTTCACTGACGATTTGAGTAGATACAGGAGTATTTACTTAATGAATCACAAGTCTGAAATGTTGAAAAGTTCAATTCCGTTTCAGAGTGAAGTTCGTCGTAACAAGAGGATAAAATGTCTACGATATGATCATGGAAATGAATATCTGAGTTATGAGTTTTGGTACGCAGTTAAGACAATGTGAAAATTGTTTCGCAGTTCATGTCACCTAGAACATCATAGTGTGATGATGTGTCTGAACGTCATAGCCACACACTATTTGGTATGGTGCATGCTATGATGTCTCTTATCGAATTACCACTATCGTTTATGGGTTAAGCATTAGAGACAACCGCATTCACTTTAAATAGGGCACCACGTATTTCCGTTGAGATGACGCAGTATAGACTGAGGTTTAGAGAAATCTAAACTGTCGTTTCTTTAAAGTTTGGGGTTTCGACACTTATGTGAAAAAGTTTCAGTCTGATAAGCTCGAACCCAAAGCGGATAAATGCATCTTCATAGGATATCCAAAACAGTTGGGTACATCTCCTATCTCAGATCCGAAAGCAAAGTGTTTGTTTCTGGAAACGGATCCTTTCTCGAGGAAAGGTTTCTCTCGAAAGAATTGAGTGGGAGGGTGGTAGAACTTGATGAGGTTATTGAACCATCACTTCGACCAGTGTGTCGCAGGGCGCAGGAAGTTGTTCCTGTGGCGCCTACACCAATTGAAGTGAAAGCTGATGATGGTGATCATCGAGCATCGGATCAAGTTACTACAAGCCTCGTAGGTTGACAAGGTCGCGTACTACTACAGAGTGGTATGGTAACCCTATCTTGGAGGTCATGTTGTTGAGCAACAGTGAACCTACGAGTTATGGAGAAAGCAATGGTGGACCCAGATTCCGACAAATGGCTCGAAGCCATGAAATCCGAGAGAGGATCCATGTATGAAAACAAAGTGTAGACTTTGGAAGAACTACTTGATGGTCATAGGACTATTGAGTAAAGATGGTTCTTTAAAAGGAAGACAGACGATGATAGTGATAAGTCACTATTAAGAAAAGCTCGACTTGTCGCAAAGATGTTTCCGACAAGATCAAACAGTTGACTATGATGAGACTTTCTCACTCGTAGCGATGCTAAAAGTCTGTTAGAATTATGTTAGTAGTTGCTGCATTATTTATGAAATATTGCATGTAGGATGTCAAAACACTGTTTCCTCGACGGTTTCCTTGAGGAAACATTGTATGAGATACAACCATGAGGTTTTGTCGATCCTAAAGATACTAGCAAGTATGCAAGCTCCAGCGATCCTTAAATGGACTGGTGCAAGCATCTCGGAGTTGGAATATACACTTTGATGAGATGATCAAGGATTTTGGGTTTGTACAAGATTTATGAGAAACTTGTATTTCCAAAGAAGTGAGTGGGAGCACTATAGAATTTCTGATAAGAATATGTGGTTGACATATTGTGGATCAGAAGTAATGTAGAATTTCTGTAAAGCATACAAGGTTGTTTGAAAGGAGTTTTCAAAGGAATACCTGGATTGCGCTACTTGAACGTTGAGCATCAAAGATCTATGGAGATAGATCGAAAGCGCTTAATAGAAGTTTCAATAAGATGCATGCCTTGACAAGTTTTAAAGGAGTTCAAAATAGATCAACAAAGAAGGAGTTCTTGGTTGCGTTGTAAGGTGTGAATTTGAGTAAGACTCAAAACCCGACCCCGGCAGAATAAAGAGAATAGGCGAAGGTCGTCTTCTATGCCTTAGCCGTAGACTCTAAAGTATGCCATGCTGAGTACCGCACCTGATGTGTGCCTTGCGGAAAGTCAGTTAAGAGGTACACAGAGTGATCCAGGATTGAATCACTGATCAGCGGTCAAAGTTATCCTTAGTAACTAAATAGACTAAGGAATTTTTCTCGATTATGGAGGTGGTTAAAGAGTTCGTCGTAAAGGGTTACGTCGATGTAAGCTTTGACACTAATCCGAATAACTATGAGTAGTGAAACGGATTCCTATAGTAGAGTAGATATTTGGAGTATTTCCGAATAGCACATAGTAGCAGCATCTATAAGATGGCATAAAGATTTGTAAAGAACACACGGATCCGAAAATTTCAAAACCGTTGACTAAAACCTCTCTCATGAGCAAGACGTGATCAGACCCCATAACTATATGGGTGTTGGATTCGTTGGAATAACATGGTGATGTGAACTAGATTATTGACTCTAGTGAAAGTGGGAGACTGTTGGAAATATGCCCTAGAGGCAATAATAAATTAGTTATTGTTATATTTCTTAGTTCATGATAATCGTTTATTATCCATGCTATAATTGTATTGAATGAAGACTTATATACATGTGTGGATACATAGACAAAACACTGTCCCTAGCAAGCCTCTAGTTGGCTAGCCAGTTGATCAAAGATAGTCAGGGTCTTCTGATTATGAACAAGGTGTTGTTGCTTGATAACTGGATCACGTCATTAGGAGAATCACGTGATGGACTAGACCCAAACTAATAGACGTAGCATGTTGATCGTGTCATTTTGTTGCTACTGTTTTCTGCGTGTCAAGTATTTGTTCCTATGACCATGAGATCATATAACTCACTGACACCGGAGGAATGCTTTGTGTGTATCAAACGTCGCAACGTAACTGGGTGACTATAAAGATGCTCTACAGGTATCTCTGAAGGTGTTAGTTGAGTTAGTATGGATCGAGACTGGGATTTGTCACTCCGTGTGACGGAGAGGTATCTCGGGGCCCACTCGGTAATACAACATCACACACAAGCCTTGCAAGCAATGTGACTTAGTGTAAGTTGCGGGATCTTGTACTACGGAACGAGTAAAGAGACTTGCCGGTAAACGAGATTGAAATAGGTATGCGGATACTGACGATCGAATCTCGGGCAAGTAACATACCGAAGGACAAAGGGAATGACATACGGGATTATATGAATCCTTGGCACCGAGGTTCAAATGATAAGATATTCATAGACTATGTAGGATCCAATATGGGCATCCAGGTCCCGCTATTGGATATTGACCGAGGAGTCTCTTGGGTCATGTCTACATAGTTCTCGAACCCGCGGGGTCTGCACACTTAAGGTTCGACGTTGTTTTATGCGTATTTGAGTGATGTGGTTGGTTACCGAATGTTGTTCGGAGTCCTGGATGAGATCACGGACGTCACGAGGGTTTCCAGAATGGTCCGGAAACGAAGATTGATATATAGGATGACCTCATTTGATTACCGGAAGGTTTTTCGGAGTTACCGGGAATGTACCGGGAATGACGAATGGGTTCCGGGAGTTCACCGGGGGGGCAACCCACCCCGGGGAAGCCCATAGGCCTTGGGGGTGGCACACCAGCCCTTAGTGGGCTGGTGGGACAGCCCAAGAAGGCCCTATGCACCATAGGAAGAAAATCAAAGAGAAAAGAAAAAAAAGGAGGAGGTGGGAAAGGAAAGAAGGACTCCACCCACCAAACCAAGTAGGACTCGGTTTGGGGGGGAGACCTTCCCCCCTTTGGCTCGGCCGACCCCCTTGGGGCTCCTTGAGCCCCAAGGCAAGGCTCCCCCTCTCCCACCTATATATACGGAGGTTTTAGGGCTGATTTGAGACGGCTTTTCCACGGCAGCCCGACCACATACCTCCATGGTTTTTCCTCTAGATCGTGTCTCTGTGGAGCTCGGCGGAGCCCTGCTGAGACAAGATCATCACCAACCTCCGGAGCGCCGTCACGCTACCGGAGAACTCTTCTACCTCTCCGTCTCTCTTGCTGGATCAAGAAGGCCGAGATCATCGTCGAGCTGTACGTGTGCTGAACGCGGAGGTGCCGTCCGTTCGGCACTAGATCGTGGGACTGATCGCGGGACGGTTTGCGGGGCGGATCGAGGGACGTGAGGACGTTCCACTACATCAACCGCGTTCACTAACGCTTCTGCTGTACGGTCTACAAGGGTACGTAGATCACACATCCCCTCTCGTAGATGGACATCACCATGATAGGTCTTCGTGCGCGTAGGAAATTTTTTGTTTCCCATGCGACGTTCCCCAACAAAATGTTCAAGACCCTTCCTAAAGAGTGTAGGTTTAATTGGCTTAAGAGGAGATACAACGACAAGTATGGAAATTGAAGTAGTAATGTGTTGGCGCGTGATTTTTTTGTCTCATGTCATTTGAACTATTTGGTTTATGTAGGTCGGAGTGAACTATTTTAGCGTTATATGTCATTTGAACTATTTGCTTTATGTATGTTGGAGTGAACTATTTTAGCGTTATATGTCATTTGAACTATTTGGTTTATGTATGTCGGAGTGAACTATTTTACCGTTGTATGTCATTCGAACTAAAACATTTGCGCTACATATGTCAACTAATATTTGTCGGTTTTTGTTATTGTGCTATATGCAGATATCTGAAAGTGATAGTGATGATTCCGATGATGATAGTAACCAGTTTTTGAATCTTGTTTTGGGTGCTGCTACACTTGCACAAGTATATTGTGATCAATATCTTCATAAGAACCCACCGAGGACATCAATTCTAAGTGGTATGGGATGGTTGCAAGAGACTTTGAGGACTTCGGGCGTATGCTTTTCACAGCTTCGCATGAACACGGAAGTGTTCATGGACCTTCATGACTTGTTTGTGCGAAGGTACGGGTTAGAACCATCCATGCATGTGAGCACATATGAAAGTCTTGCAATTTTCCTATTCACTTGTGGTGGCAATGAGTCCAACAGAAGAGGTCAAAATCGTTTCAAGCACTCGGGAGAAACCATTAGTAGGAAATTTGATGAGGTTCTCAACTGTTTGATGAAAATGGCAAAAGATTTCATTACACCTAAAAACCCCAACTTCCCCACTGTTCATAAGAGGATAAAATATGATAGGCGGGTGTACCCACACTTCAAAGATTGCATAGGTGCACTTGATGGCACACATATTTCAATGTCTCTCTCTCCCAAGGATAGTATCAGATATATTGGGAAATCAGGGATGCCGACTCAAAATGTTCTTGCAATTTGTGACTTTGACATGCTATTCACTTATGTGTCTGTGGGGCAACCAGGAGCTATGCATGACACTAGTGTGTTATACAATGCAATAAGTGTTGATGAAAGGTTCTTCCCACACCCTCCGAAAGGTAACATTTTAGCGTATGATCATACAATTCACTAATTGTTTAAATATCAAATGTTTGTCCAAGAAATAGATGATATCATTTCCTTCATTTATAGGCAAATATTATGTTGTTGATGCGGGATACCCCAATCGTCCGGGATACCTAGCTCCTTATAAGGGTGAGAAGTATCATATGCCAGAATGGCGTAGAGGTATGGAGCCAAAAACTCCAATGAAAAAATTCAATCGAGTCCATTCATCTATCCGCAATGTCATTGAGCGATCATTTGGAGTGCTAAAAATGAAGTGGCAGATTATGTATATGATGCGACCGTACCCGATGTTCAAGCAAAAAATGATCGTTGTTGCTACTATGGTCCTTCACAACTTTATTCGTGAGCATAAGAGCGAAGACTTGGACTTTTCTTGGTTCGACCGTGATCCTGATTATGTGCCTACAATATCGAACAGGTATAACAAATTTGTTGCTGCCTCTGATAGATCTACAACGGAACCGGATGCTCCGACCATAGATACATTCCGTAATGAGTTAGCCACCGCTATTGCCGATGGTTGGAACTAGATTTCTACTGTTAAAGATGGTCGGGTTTTATTTGCATTTTTTTCTTCGAGGGAGTAGAACAATGTATCGTTGGACATTCATGTGGATCTTTTTAATTATGTATCGCAATAGTTCACATCATTTTACAATAGTTCACTTAAATCTTATGCCATTTTTTTATGGTTGCCATTTATAGTTCACTTAAATTTTATGATAGATCTACAAGACTTTAAAAAATATCTCAAGGCGCACAGATGTTGGGCCGTCAAAACATTATGCATAAAAAATACGGGCAGAATAGACTATTCCCATCGAATACTACTGTTTTTGAAGTTGGGTCTAGCTGAAAGCCAAACAGTATAAAACTGCTTCAAGGTGGAGCTACAACTCCTTGGTGGAACTGCTCTAAAGTGAAGTTGGTGGAGTGAAGCTGATTTTTTTGGAGTGGAGTAGTCCCAAACAGGCCCTTAACCTTCCCCAAGGCCCGCCTTTGTCAAATCAGATTCAACTAAAGTAGGAGAAACAGAGACACGCCATCCATCTTTATGCAACAACTTGCATGTTAGTCGATGGAACCGGTCTCTCGTAAGCGTACGAGTAATGTTGGTCCGGGCCACTTCATCCAACAATATCGCTGAATCAAGAAAAGACTAAGGAGGAAAGCAATCTGAATATCAACGCCCACAAACTCCTTTGTGTTCTACTCGAGATGTCATCTACGCATAGACCTAGCTCATGATGCCACTGTTGGGGAATGTCGCATGGAAAACAAAAAATTCCTACGCGCACACAAGATCTATCCATGGTGAAGACCATCTATGAGAGGAGGGAGTGCATATACATACCCGTGTAGATCACTAAACGGAAACGTATATAACTTGGTTGATGTAGTCGTACGTCTTCGCGATCCAATCACGATCCATCCCGCGATCTCATCACGACCCGTCCCGCGATCCTATCACGCTCCATCCCGCGATCCCATCACGATCAATCTCGATCGAGTGCCGAACGGACCGCACCTCCGCGTTCAACACACATATAGCTCGATGACGATCTCCGTCTTCTTGATCCATCAAGAGGGGCGGAGAGGTAGATGAGTTCTCCAGCACGACGGCGTGGTGGTGGTGGTGGTCAACTAATCCAGCAGGGCTTCGCCAAGCTATGCTGGACTAATGTAGACGAAGAAGACGATATGTGGAGGAGAGGGCAGCACGTGGCTTTTCTGGTGTGTGTTGCCCTCAAACCTCCACTATATATAGGAAGAAGATGGAGGTGGGCTGCCTTGCCCTCTCCTCCAAGAAGGGGAGGTTCGGCTGAACCCAAGGGGAGGAGTCCTCCTCCAATTCAGTTTAGTGGAGGATGACTCTCCTTACTAGTACGATTCCCCTTCCTAAGTGGGATTCCTTATCCCTCCTTGTACTTGGCCGAAATAGGCTTTATAGGGCTGGCTACCAAGCCCACTAGGGGCTGGTGCACCATCCTTAGGCCTATTAGGTCCCCTTCCAGGTGGGTGGCCCCTCCTCGTAAAACCCCAGAACCCATTCGTCATTCCTGGTACTTTACCGGTATTGTCTGAAATCTTTCTGAAAGCCAAGTACAACTTTCTTATATATCAATCTTTACCTTCGGACCATTCCGGAGCTCCTCGTGACGTCCGGGATCTCATCCGGGACTCTGAAGAACTTTTGGTCACCAACATACATAACTCAATAATACTGAAACGTCACCGAACCTTACGTGTGAAGACCCTGCGGGTTCGAGAACTATGTATACATGATCGAGACACTCTCCGGTGAATAACCAATAGCGGGACCTAGATGCCCATATTGGCTCCTACATATTCTACGAAGATCTTTATCGATCGAACCTGTATGTTAAGGATTCACTTAAGCACGTATGTTGTTCCCTTTGTCCTACGGTATGTTACTTGCCCGAGATTTGATCATCGGTATCTCCATACCTAGTTCAACCACCTAAATATGAAAAGTGTACAAAAAATGTAGAGCATGCATCAATGGAATTAAAAATATATTTCTTAAATGTTGATTGTGTATAAACCAATGTAAATCCTATATTAAAAAATATGAACATGTATTAGGTGTTCTTGATAAATAAAAATTTACAATGTGTAGTTAAAAAGGTAATTATCAAATATAAGTTTTAAAAAATTAAAATTAGTGACCCGAAAAACAGAAGAAAGAAAGAAAAAAATAGGTCAGAAAATAGGAACAACTTAAAAAAACGAAAAATCCCATCAAGGAATGAAGAAAAACAAAGAAACAGAAAAACAGAGAAATACAAAGAATACTAAGATTTTTTTCAATAAAGAAAATTGAAAAGTAGTAAAAGAAACAAAACACAAAGAAATGAACAAAATAAAAATAAAGAGAACCAATGAAAACCAAGAAAGAAATAAAAACATAAAAACAGTTCAAACCGAGAAAGAAACAAAGAAAAATGAAGGAGAAAACCCCAATAAAAACCTTGAAAGAAGTGATGAAACAAATGAAAAATGAAAAAAAAAATCAATGAAGAAACATAGAAAATTAGAAAGTAAAAAATGAGAAACAAAACAAAGCGAACGAGCTTGCAGCATCATTATAGCGCTGCCCCATAATGGGTCAGGCCGGCAAAATCCGAGATCCTGTGTGAAACTTTAAAATGGGCTTTACCTCACTTCAAAAAAAAAACTATATGATTATAACTATAGAAATGTTCAGATCATAATATCCTGCATAGCAATGGAAAATATCAACAATCGTACCTATTCTTGGTTGTAAAGTATTCACTTAAATTACAATTTTTAGTGTTTCTTAAAATAAAATCTTTAAGGATGTCAGATTGAAACTCAGATCTTTTTAAGTAAAGACATGACTCACATCTTGCAATGTTAGATGCCTAATTGATGAGAATAATAAAATTAGCTATAAAGTTTTAGCAAAACTATATAGGGATCAAAATTAAAACTTGAAGGGCTCACGGAATCAGCAGCGGTCGATGCAACGACGCTTGAGAAATCGAAGATGATGCGAACTTGCCGGCCTTCCTCACTCGGGCGCGGGTGTCGTTCCTACTACTGTCGGCCGCTTGCTGATTGTTGCCTTGCTCGGAGCCTGGGACCGTGGATCCCTTGTCCTAAGGGAAAGGGAAGGAGAACTGGAGAAGGGAAGCTTGGGTTGGATCGCTATTATTTTCCTGGACAAGGGGTACTTCGATTCAATCTGCAATTGCTGGAATTTCCTACTGGATGCCGTTGCCGTTGCGTCAAGGAGTCCAGGTTCCGCACAAGGGAGATCGAACGATCGTTTTAACTGAACGGGCCCATTCAGGCAGAATATCTCCAGTTTTGGGAACATTTCCACGCAATTTTGCTGGTTCTGGAACCTCCTAGAGGTTCCAGCCAGTTTTTTCTCATATTTGGAAACTACTAGAAGGTTCCCTAAACCGGGTTTTTTCTGTTTATTTTGCTTCTTTGTTTTTTTCCTTTATGTCCTGTTTTGTATTCTTTTTTCCTTTTTATTTTTATGTCTCTTATTTTCGTCAAGTTTATTCTTTAACAAATGTTCATTGTTTCAAAATTTGTTCATTTTTCTAATTTAAAATTTGTTCACAATTCGAAAATTGTTCACAATTCGAAAATTGTTCACAATTCCAAAATTTGTTCACAATTCATAAAATATTTACAGTTTCCAATTTTCTTCACAATTTGACAAATGTTCACAATTTTATAATTTTGATCATGAATTTAAAATTTGTTCATGTTTCAAAAAAAATTCACAATTTCAAGAAAAAATTACAGTTTCAAAATTTGTTTAAAATTCAAAAAATGTTCATAATTTTATAATTTTGTTCACGAATTTGAAATTGGTTCTTGTTCCAAATTTTGTTCAAATTCGGAAATGTTCACGGTTTCAAAATTTGTTCATAATTCTAAAAATGTTCAGATTTTCTAAATTTTGCTCATGAATTTGAATTTTGTTCATGTTTCAAAAACAAATTACAATTCGAAAATAATTACAGTTTCAAAATTTGTTCATAATTAAAAATATATTTATAATTTTATATTCTTGTTCACGAATTTAAAATTTGTTCATGTTTCAAAATTTGTTCACAATTCAAAAAATGTTTGCGGTTTCAAAGAGTGTGCATAATTTTATAATTCTGTTCACAATTCGAAAAATGTTTTTATTTTTTAAAAACTGTTTTTAATTTACAAATTTTAATCGTCTTTACACAAAAACGTTCCTATTTTCCAATTCTGTCCCTAAATTTCAAAAGTTGATCATTTTGTTTCAAAAAATGTTCAGTAATTAAAAAAATGTTCATATTTTTAAATTTTGTCCACAAACCAAAAAATATTTGTTTTGAAAAAGGTTGACATAGTTAAAAGTTTGTTTGCAAATTCAAATAAATGTTCAAATGTTTAAATTTTGTTCACAGATTAAAGTCTATATCGGAATTTAAAAAAATGTTCCTGTTTCGTAATTTTGTTCAAAAACATAAAAAGTTTCTAAAATTTCCAAAATTCTTCCTGTTTTTGTACATTTGTTCAGCAATCCGAACATATTTTCAATTTCGAAATTTTTACATGTTTAAAAAATGTTCATGTTTCCAATTTTGTTCACCAATTCAAAAAATGTTCTCATGTTTCCTTTCTGTTCGCAAATTCTAAAATATTTTCGAATTTCCATATATGCTCCTGTTTTCCAAATTTGTTCACATATTCTGAAATTTTCTCCACAAATTTAGAAAATTTTCCATATTTTGGAAGTTAGTTTGCAAATTAAAAAAAATCGAATTTTGTATTCATAGTTTAATTTTGAAAAATGTTCATTTTTTTCAATTTGTTTTTTTCGCGGCTGCCGATTTTTCTTTAATACTCGTGCTGCAATTGTTGGACAGTAGGTTGTGTGGCATCGTGGCTAGTGCATCGCAGGCATCAATTGCAGGTCAAGGGTTGGATTCCTTGGTTTTGCGCCCTTAATTTTTTTCCATTCTCATTCCGCCAAGGGTACTGAATGGGCCGACCCAGGTGACTTGCCTCCTGTGCGAAGCTGCGCCTCTTTGCCGCTAACTGCGGCAAATAGGAGGTCTCCAGCAGCTGTACGCGTGAGAGATACGGAGACAAGGGGTCGCGATCAGCGATCGGGACCTGCTCACCGGCGCGTCAGGAGGCCCGTGACAGCGAATAGCAGTCGGCTGGTCCATCATCTATCGCTAACTTCCTCCCCTCACACACGCTCACTCTCTCCCCCCCGCGTCGCCGGCCTCCTCTCTTCTCCGACGACGACGAGACGGCGGCGCCTGCATCTCCAACGCTACCTCTGGCCTTTGGGCTGACCTCCACATCTTTAGACCCCATCCCTTCCAGTTTGAGCGCACCTCGATCTCATCCCTACCACCACCGTCTTCGTTGTACATCCCCACCCTCATCCGCTCCGGTCTAGCAGCATAGCACGGCAACCTGGGACGAGGGTCAGACCGCACCAGGACGACAGATCACCCACCCCTGGCCCTAGAGACCGAGCCAACAACGGTAGCGCCTCCATCCGCTCGGAAAGAGCGGTGGCGCAAGGGCGCGGCGGACAACGGCGACTCCAGCTTCCTTGTAAGCTTCCTCTGCGAGATGTGCCGAACCCACCTCCCAACGACGCGTATGGGATCGGTGATGAGGGAGCCGAGATGAAGATGGTTGCCCCAGGTGCGGTAGGAGTGGCGGGAAGGACGATGGGCGCGGTGGCCGGTGCCGAGAGGGGAGACGAATGCGCCGTCGGGTCGCCCACGCAGTCTCAAGAGGTGGAGCAAATTCAAACTCGATCCGAAGCAATTTGGTTTCACCATACATTCGTACGCGACAGTGATGGCCTCTGATCTGTTGGGAATAAGTCGTGACGGAGCACGGTACGACTGGCGTCGATGCGCCAGGTCGGGTCCGTGACGATGCGACCGACGTCGGTGCGTTGGGTCAGGTCCGCGGGCTGGGTCACGGCCGTGTGTGTAAGTCACACTCGTGGCTGTAGCTAGATTGGTGACGTGACTCGCAAAGGGTCGCTGCGATCCGTTGGAGCAGGCCGTATCATGCGCGTCGGGCGCGTCGTGGATGCGGTTGTACATGCGGATCGTGCGTGCGCACCGAGTTGAGGAGTGGAGGCCGGATCTCGTGGGGACGTTGCATGGCTCCATGCATGAGCGACCGGGCCAGGTGAGCGCGTGCGTGCCGCTGGGCTATAACTGGCCATGTAATCGCTGTGTGCGTTGTGGGTGAATCAGTATGAGCTGAGATAAAAGGTTGTACGCGCAGCCGGAAACTACCGTGTGTTCACCCCGTTCCTCTTCTTCCTTCATCCAGTTGAGAGAGAGAGAGAGCAGTCCCAACACTCTCATCCTCGTCAGACTCGGCGGAGAGAAAACATTCGAGATCAACCTCTCCAACACACAGGTACGGGCCGTGATGTCTGAGTTATGGGGAGGAGTTGTCCTGGTGCGGTTGGGCTCGAATTCGTGTGGTTTTGAGAGATTTGTGCCCTTGTTGTGGTTTGAAGGAGTAATGTTTCTGTCTCTGCAGATATTCAAGATTGGGCGGACCGAGTGGCTGTGTGTGAGAGCGAGATGGAGGCTAAGGCTGGTGTGGAGGAGGTATTTTTTAGTTCTCCATTGGTGTTTAAGTTATTTTTTCTTCTTCTGTTGAATGTAACCCCGTTGAAAATGTGTCGTGCTCGCTTCACCCAATTTTTCGTTTAAGCATTAGTATTGCATGGTAGATGCTATGTACAAATGCTCGAGTAGTGGACTGGAAAATTTTGAAAATGCTCTATGATGAAACAGATATGGACAATTGCATTGCATTATGTATTTTGGTACACAATACTTTTTTCAAGTTTTATACTGATAGTGACTTGATCACTAGTAGATGAAATTATAGTATGGTCAGCATGCCTCTTCTAAATATACGTAGCTTCAAATTTAAAAATAGCAACAACTCTCAACACCTTTTTCCTGTTTGCAAAGGATTGTGATGCTAGCTATCAGGAAACAGATCCTAATAAACTATGGATAATCTATCTTGACCTTGTGTAAAGATGGATCCTGGCCGTGTAACTCTTCTCTGTTGCCACCATCTTCATACCTCACTAAATTAGCTCTATCAAAGTTGTCACGCTGGTCTTGTCGTGGCTGTTGTAGGCAGGCAGCTGAGGTGTGGGGGCGGGGTGCCAACTCACCAGCACCCGCCTCAGCACCCAGGGCCGGCCCTATGTTTTGGAAGGCCCTAGGACGAACCCGACGACATGGGCCCTAAGTCCTAAGACAATGTGTGACCTTTTCGAAAAACCTTTGTGTGATTGAATTTTTCAAAACGCTTTTTTTTCTTTTTTTCATACCCAACAAAGACTTCTTAGGTAACATTGTAAGGCATGCTATGCCCTAAAATTATATGAAGAAAAAAGAATACAAATAATTACATAGTTTTACAGCAAAACCATAATCTTGTGCATTCGAATTGAAGATGAAATCCATACATGGTTATGAAAGACTCGATGAACTCGCGAAAAGATGGCGTGAGGGCTAAGCGGCCATGGCAGGCACGTCGTAGCAGTAGTCGGGTCACCGATATGGGCGGACGGCGCAACGCCGACAATGAGGCCGCCGCGCAGCGACGGCGAGAGAAAGAATTCCGAGCGGTTTGTGGTCGAGAAAGAGACGAAGCGATCAAGTTTTTATTTGAGGGGTAAACCAAGCGATTAGGTAATTGATCGATAGGTTCGGCCGATCGAATAAATTGGGGCTAGCCCATTTCGTTCCTTTCCCTCCTAATACTTTTTCCTATATTTTTTTCTTGACTATACTAAATACTGTATACATCAGTACATGGCCCCTCCCCAGGCCTGGGCCCTTGGCCACCGCCCCTTTGGCCATACACCAGGGCCGGCCCTGTCAGCACCACCAATAGCGGGCTCCTCGACCAGGGCGTCTACTACTTCTTGCACCTCCTCCCGTCGTCGATCAAGAAGGCCACGACAAGTGGTCGTCCTTACCCCTTCAATATTTGTTACATGCATAGACACATCTATGCACCCTCCTCTACCATACATCCGTCCCTGCCCGTTAACATCGAAGGTGTCGTCCGTTGTGGTCGCCAAAGGGTAGCTGCCCGTACTCACCGTAAATTGTTGTTACTCGATTAATTTTGCACAAGACTCAATGCTTCTTCTTGTTAGATTTGCTTCAAATTTTGGTGCAGATGAGGAGTATGTATGAGGGCCTAGACAAGTTTGACTTAATTAGTTTTTGTTCTCTAAAGGTGGACCATCACTTTGGGATGTTTTTCCAACTCTCATGTGCATGATGAGCCTGTATATATTGGACATATTAGTGTTGAACCAACACTATAAGTTGAAGAGATGAGTGTTAAACCACTATAATAAACATGCCCCCTCTACATGACACATTTATTGAAGTTGAGACAGCGAAGCAAAAAAATGTGCTTACATTTTTTGTATGTAATTTAGGCAATTTTCCATCATCCTCGCAATTCTTCTTACTGGTTTGAACATGACGTGATAGTTGTGACATGGTAGTTATATAGTAATATTTTTTATACGTACTCCTACCAAATATGGTGGATATGTTTGAAGGCGGTATCAATCTTGTCGGTCTTTCCTTATCTTGTGCCTAATGTTTAGTATGTGATAATTAGGCTAATTATTGTTAAGATTCTATGGTTTGTTTTCCATGTATAGTACTTTTACAGTTATGAGGGTGGGAGGACGGATAATTAATCTTTGTATGTACTGAAGCTGCAAGGGTGGGTGGAAGGTTATGATGGTATTGGTTTTTTGGGTTTGTTTCCATATTCACATCATGATTCTTTGGGTTTATTTCCATGTATGACTTTCACACTATGAGGGTGGAGGAAGGTTTCGATGCTGCTGGTTTTTTGAATTTTTTCCATATTAATATTACAATTCTTTGGGTTTGTTTCCATGTATGACTTTTACGCTGGGAGGGTGGGACCAGGGGTGGCGAACAAACGAATAACACTGGGAGGGTGGGAGCAATGGAGGTTTCCTAGGAGCACGAACTCTGTTTTGTGGGCGTAGAGATAACATGATAGCTATTTTATTCAATCCATGGTCAATAACAAGTTTTACTAAAATTTAAAATTAGTGTTAGTCACCTATGAACTTGATGAAATTGACTTCGGTGCATGGGGATAATTTTATCGATATCTGATTCAATGCATATGATCAATAACAAGAAAAATAGTGTCTAACTACGATTTGATTAAACTAACTTCAGAAAAATACATAGGACTTTTTATATAACAAATCGAGTATCTTCATGAATGAATGTGAGGAATCTTGTTCTATGGCAAGCGGTCCTTATGTCTCTCAATCTCCCGCAAGCATATGTTGTCTTCAGTTCATGGAAAATGACTTAATTTTCTCGGTCATCATAGTAGAGTTAGTTCTCCCAATGACGAGTTGCTGAAGAGCTGAGCTGTATAGTTGGACATCGGTGCACAAAAATAGCTCGTAACTACAAGCCATTGATTTACGTATAGGAGGATTAGTTCAGAACTACATGCCTCTGATTTAGGTATAGGATAATAATTTGGCTATCTTATCTTCATGTTTATATTTACCATGTCCTTAAAAACTGCATGAATTAATATTATCTCGACAATTAAGGTTTTGCACTGACTTGGAACACATTTAAGTCATAGCTCAATAAATTCCAAACAAACTGTACTAGACATACTGGCAACCAAAGGTTTTGATTGCAACTTGGAATCATAAAAAAATCTCTTAACGGTTTTAAAATCATTACCATGCACAATTGCATGTCATTATTCAATATTATACATAAATATATCTTGTGGCTAATGAGTTGGAAATCAAACTGAACTTGATTTATCACGGGCTCCATCTCTATTAGGCTATCTCTCATTGATTTATCACGGCTCCATCTCTCTTGATGTTTCTCTTCTTTAATGCTTGCAGTGGAAGCAATATCTTCAGCACCACTCAGTGTTACTTGAGGTTTTGTATGGTTTTATTCATCGCCAATGTGTAACTTGGCTAGACTTAATAATTCTAGATCTATACATAACCATACTTCAATGGTAAGAACACCGTATGAAAGGGTAAATACCATTTGATGTTCCCACATGCTCCCCTGGATCCAATGCAATCATGGTACTGGTTGTTGGAAGCATTGTAGCTAATTGGGTGGACGGTTGACATATGAACATTCCGTATGAATGTTCGAAAAACAATAGTTGGGATTACAAGAATGTCACCTTCAAAGCATCAATTAAGACATTATGTCTACACAAATTGTGAGAAAATATGAATCTCTTTTTCCCTTATCCACCAACATCTTATAAGCAAATGTTGCATGGATAATGATTAATAACCTATGAACTTTCAGCACTCTGGTTCATAAACAAAGTAAAATGGTTGGTGCTACGATTTCAGGTGTAAAGATGCTATGCGGGAGAATTCAGACAAAAAGGGAAAAATAAAATACTATAGTAGTAAATGGCGCAGGATTTGTTTATTAAGGCCCTTTGAACCTTCAACAACATGGTTAAAAAACACAGAAAATAAATAATAATTACTTACATGTGCAGATTATTGTATTCTCCACACATCTAAATTTTAATGAATTTCTACAAGTTTGCTTGGTGAGGTTGCATTTTGTGATGCCCAAGTTGAGAGTTTGGAGACACTACTGGAAATCAGTATTTTGCCATCAGCCTAGTCTTTGCCGTCTGCTAGCTGATGGCAAAGATTGTCTTTGCCGTCAGCTTCAGCAAAACAGACGGCAAAGCACATGCTGATGGCATACAGTCTTTTTGCCATCTGTCACCTCTTTGTCGTCTGCTAGCGGATGGCAAATAGTCCAGAGGCAGACGACAAAGATGTAGATAGGCCCACCTGACCGCGGGGTGGCTAGGTCAAACAGGAGTCAGACCTTTGCCGTCTGCTAGCGGACGACAAAGCGTCCGGAGGCAGACGGCCGTCCGCCGGCAGACGGCAAAGCGCTAACTTCGTTAACGGCTCCTTCCCCCCCACCCCGCCCCTCTCTCTCTGTAACGGCTCATCCCCGCGCGCCCCTCGCTCTCTCTCCCCACCCCGCGCGCTCCTCTCTCTGTAATGGCCGCCAGGACCACCGTCGCGCCGCCGCCCCCGTCGCGTCGCCGCCCCTGCCGCCGCCCCTGTCGCGCCCCACTGCCGCCCCTGTCGGCCCTGTCGTCCCCGCCGCCGCCCCTCTCTCTCCCCACCTCGCCCCCGCTGCCGCTGCCGCTGCCCCACCACCGTCGCGTCGCCGCACCTGGCGCCCCCGGCGCCGCCCCGCCACCCCCGCCACCCCGGCCCCTCCACAGCCGTCCCTCTCGGTGAGCCCCCACACCCCCACCCCCACTCCCCACCCGCATTATTTTTTACTAGTTTTATTATTTTTTAGTAGTTTTAGTAGTTGTTATTGTTAGTAGTTTTAGTGGTAGATTTAGTTATGTTAGTAGTTTTAGTTAGGTTAGTAGATTTAGTTAGGTTAGTAGTTTTAGTTAGGTTAGTAGATTTAGTTAGGAGGAGAAGAGGAGAAGAGGAGGAGGAGGAGGACAAGAAGAGGAGAAGAAGAAGAGGAGGAGGAGGAGGAGAAAAAGAAGAAGAAGAGGAGAAGAAAAAAAATAAGAAGGAGAAGAAGAAGAAAAAGAAGAAGAAGAGAAGAAAAAAATAAGAAGGAGAAGAAGAGAAGAAGAAGAAAAGAAGAAGAGAAGAAGAGAATAAGAAAAAAATAAGAAGGAGAAGAAGAGAAAAATGAAGAAGAAGTTGATTTTTTATTGTTTGGTATTTAGTGGTAGCTAGATTCTTTTTTAGTTACTTAGTGGTAGATTCTGTTTTTGTTATAGTGGTAGATTCTCTTTTTGTTATTTTTTTGCTGTTTAGTGCTATCTAGGTTTAGCGATAGGTTTAGTTAGCTTGGTTAGTTAGGTTAGTTAGTTAGTTAGCTTACTAGAAAGAATAGGAAGAAGAAGAAGAGGAGGAGGAGGAGAATAGGAAAAGAGGAGGAGGAGGAGAAGAAGAAGAAGAAGAAGAATAGGAGGAGGAGAAGACAAAAAGAAGATCACATGTTTGGTATTTAGTTTTTTGGAATTAATTAGTAGTTTTAGTGGTAGATTCTGTTAGTTAATTAGTAGATTTAGTGGTAGATTCTGTTAGTTTATTCGCCCATCATTATTGCTTAGGTTCAAGACTACTTCAAAGAAGATCACATGTTCTTTTGTCGAAATCAAGTCTGTCAAAATAATGTATCGTCTATATTTATTGGTACTGGAGCAAAACAGGACAACTTAAATAATATTGCCATCCTCAAATGTAGAAAATATCAAAAAGTTTTATATAAACTGAAAAGTAGTATAGGTAACCTGGAAAGTTTGATGATGATTATTAGTTTGTAAGATTATTGATGATGATTATTAGTTTGTAAGATTCACAACTTAAATTATATATATTTTAATCTTTATTATTCATGTACGTATTATTATTCATGTTGTACTAATTTATTTTAATCTTTATCATGGCAGGTGTTGAAAGATGGTGGGCGCGAGTCCAGAGCGCTCGACGGGTTCTTCCCAGGCGCCCCGCACGAGGGATGGTACTTCCCTTCCACCCCTATCTCTCCGTAGAGCCTTGGCAGACAGTCTTTCGACACCAGCCGGGGGTTCTTCTTTGTCGGCGGCATTGCCCACTGGGAGAGGTGTTGGTCGGGTAGGGAGGAAGGGGAAGGGTACAGGGAGAGGTGGTGGCCGCGGAAGATCTAGGAGGACTGTTGAGCCGTCCTCGCCACCACCACCAGCTCATTCACCCGAGCATAGGACTAGTATGGTCAACCCGTTTGCGGAGAAGGCTACGGGGACTCCGGTCCAGGAGCCTGGTGTTCACGGGCATTCGTCCCATGAGACTCCGGTCCAGGAGCAGCCTCGGGTCGAGGTGCATTCGGCCCAGGAGCAGCCGGAGGAGACTACGGTTCCGGAGGCTTCACCCGACGTGGAGAGGCCCGGATGGGAGCCTTGGCCGGATCGTACCGAGTTGCCGGATTGGACCGAGGGTCCGGGTGGCTCAGGGGGCGGGGATGGCGGGGATGAGCTTACGGATAGTGAGGGCGATGTGCAGGTGGACGGGGCCACCGTGTACAAGCGTGGTAGTACACGTCTCCCGGTCGCCCCGGCTACCCGCGAGCAGAGGCCGGTGATTAAACCCGAAGGAGATAGGTAAGTACATTTACCCTTTTTTTAGCTTTTGCCTTCAAGTTTGTTCAAATATCTAATGCGCTGACTTTATCATACTGCAGGGGATGGGTACACCCTCTTGGAGTCCGCAGGCCGAACTCCGTCCTTGTTGTGCTTTGCCGGACAAATTTCCCGGGGTTTGTCACGTTGCCTGGTGAGGGTCAGGTTCCAACACTAGGATTTACCTGGGAGCACTACCAGGCTGCGCAGGCCCCGCCGGAGGAGATTATAGATGGTGTCTTGTGCCACACGACGGCCGAGATGGTGATCAGGAGCTTTTGGGTAAATTATCCTTTTACAGAATCTAAAATTAACAATATACCTAATTATTGTACTAATCGGTGTTTTCACGTTTGATTGCAGACCTTCTATAGGTGTGAGGATGGATATGAAGAGGAGGCGGCGAGGGTTCTCGAGGTCGAGTGTAGGCGGTTACTACAGAACTTGCGCCACGAGGCTCGGCCGCAGGCTATTCGAGATTACTACGCCACGCGTGGTATTAAGAAGGAGAAGAAGGATTGCCTCGGAAAGTTTCCGAAGAAGGAGCAATACATGAAGGTAATTACCTATTCTTAAGTCCTTCTACGTAGTTTTCTTGATTTCATTCATAGGCGTAGCGCTGAAAATTCTTTCTAATAACTTACAGGTGCCCCCGAGATGGTGTGCGGATAAGATGGATTGTTGAGAGGCGTTGGTTGATGAGTGGTGCACAGACAGCTCGCGAGCCGTCCACGAGAATGCGAAGGATCGGCGTAGCCAAATGGTTGGTGTGCCACACCATCAAGGCAACGCCAACTTACTTCAGTTTGGACGAAACTGGGTATGTGATTTGCTTCATGATTCATGCAATTCATTCTTGATGCTAATATTTTGTTCCTCTCTTTTAGGCGCATCGCAATAAGACTGAGATGCCACACTTGTACGATCTTTATGGCATGGCCCGTACTGCCTCGTACAAGAAGGCGAAGGCATTCTCTGAGTCTGACCTGGATGATCCCAGTAACTTCACAAACATATCATCCCACCAGAAGCTCATGGCATACAGGGACGCGGGGAAGGCTACGAAAGGGGATGACTTTAACCCTAGCCAGGAACCTTTGGATCCAGAGCTGGTGATGATATCTGGTGGCGGGAGGCCCCATGGCTCGATAGCCATTGGAGATGGGATAATACGTTGTTCACTCACTCTTCCGGAGATCAAGGCGCGCCAGTCGAGCAGATGTCCTGAGATAACGCCTCGTCCACGGCCAGTCGAACTTGCCATCGAGGTTAGTTGTACGGACTAAGAACACTTTCATCCATTTCATTATGTGTGTCACCATAGATCATTACTGTGGTAACGAGGAATGGTTTTTCAGGCTGCTCTTCAGAAAGAGAGAGCGGCAAACCAGGCTGCTCTTGAGAAAGAGAGATTGGCAAGCCAGGCTGCTCTTCAGGCTGCTCTTGATGAGAGGGACCAGACCACGACACGATTGCTTGAGGAGGAGAGGGCCCGGAATGAGGCGGGTCAACGGGCCATGTACGAGCTTTTTGTGGTATGTTTTTTTTCACATTATCCAAATCATGTGTGTAATGTCTGTTTCAATACTAACTAATACGACCCACTCTTCAGGGTCTGTGCGAGAAGAGCGGTCAAGTCCCTCCGTCGATGCCCGTCTTCTCTTCGATTGGCACGGTGAGTTTCATTATAAACTAGTATTAATAATTGAGTGTCATCATGCTAACTGAGACATTGCAAAATATCTTTTCTGCAGAATAACTCCCGAGCGGCATCGCACGACCCTTCTCCAGGGCAACCGTCTCCAAACGAAGGTGGCGCGAGCAACCGTGGTGTTTCTCCTCCTTGATGACCACTACGGTAAGTTTCTCCTCCAAACTTAGCTTGTTTTCCTCTAAAATGAGATAATTAGCCCATTTAGCTCCAAGAAGACATAATTAGGTAATTTAGCTCCAACAAGAGGAGAAGAAATAGGAAAAATGAAAAGAAAGAAGAAGAAGAAGAAGAAGAAGAGAAGAACGAGAAGGAGGAGAAGGAGGAGGAGGAGGAGGAGAAGGAGGAGAAGGCCAAGGACCTTCTAGTCCTTCTCCTCCTTCTCCTCCTTGATTTCTTCTTCTTCTCCTCCTCCTCCTCTTTCTTCTCCTCTTTCATATTATCCTTGCTTTAATTAACCCAACAATGACATAATTAGCCCATTTAGCTCCAAAATACCATAATAAGCTCAAAATGGCATAAGAACCTTGGTTAGCTCATGAATATTATATACTTAGCTTGTTTTCCTCTAAAATGACATAATTAGCCCATTTAGCTCAAAAAGAAGGAGAAGGAAGAAGAAGAAGAAGAAGAAGAAGAAGAAGAAGAGAAGAAGAAGAGAAGGAGAAGGAGAAGAAGAAGAAGGAGGAGGAGAAGAAGAGAAGAAGAAGGAGAAGGAGGAGAAGAAGGGGAAGGAGCCCTCCTTCTTCTTCTCTCCTTCTTCTCCTCCTTCTTCTCCTTCTTCTTCTCTTCTTTTTCTTCTTCCCCTCCTCCTCCTCCTTCTCCTTCCCCTTCCCCTCCTCCTCCTCCTCCTCCTCCTCCTCCTTCTTGTTTTTCTTCTCCTTGTTCTATTCTTGCTTCTTCTCTTTCTTCTTCAATTTAGCTTATTTGTCATATATATATGTCGTTGTTCTTCTTCTTCTGACTTTCTTATTCCCATTTTGCAGATTGGATGTACTACATGCATGGAAGCTGGCGTTGGAGTGCTTTAGTTTTCGTTTTTATTTGAGTTGATGAACAATGTGGAACTATATGTATATGTATATATGGATGAACAATATATGTGCAACTATATGTATGTATATATGGATGAAACTTTGTATGTGTTGGTTCTTTTGATATATGGGATGTACGTTGATGAACAAATGGCATTGATGAGCTTTATATGTATATCATATATGTGTTGTGACCTATTTATGATATATGTGCTATGAATTATATGTATATGTGCTGTGAAATAGAAAAAATAAATAAAAATGTGACAATATAGGCTCTTTGCCGTCTGCGAGCTGATGGCAAAGGCCTTTGCTGTCAGCTGACCGACGGCAAAGGTGGCACGTGGCGCCCAGCTGTGCAACCTGGGTAGTAGCAGATGGCCATATAGTCTCTTTGCCGTCTGCTTCCTGGGGGCAGACGACAAAGAAGAGGGCACAGAGGAGGGGGGAGGAGGAGGCAGACGGCAAAGATGGGCGGGGAGGCAGACGACAAAGATGGAGGAGGACGCAGACGGCAAAGCCTCCGTTAACCCCTAACGGAGGCAACGCCTGTCGGCTGCCGTCTCAAGCGCTTTGCCGACTGCTCCTAAGGAAAGCTGACGGCAAAGAGCTTTGCCGTCCGCTTTGGGGGGGGGGCAGACGGCAAAGAAGGTCCTATGCCGTCGTAGGCTGACGCAGAAATTTTACCGGCCGTGAGAATCTTTGACGTCCGCGATACTGTCTTTGCCGTCCGGGATATTGTCTTTGCCGTCTGTGATGGCAGACGGCAAAGAAGCTGATTCCTGTAGTGAGACCAGCACTCCTATGCATGTGACTTGTGTAATAACAACCTATCTATCATATGAAACCCCAAAACTATGACAATCATTTTTAGTAATAGTTTGCCATGCATCGTCTTCTATGGACTAAATAAATTAATAATGCATATATCAGGACTATGAAGATCCACAAGAAAGACGACACCACGTCGAAGAAACAGATGGCTTTGTCAAAAGGTGACCTTCTTCAGGTGATGAAAGCGAGGCTGATAGGTTAGTGATAAACTCATGTTACCTCCATGGTGACCTGGTGTGAACTCTAGCGTATTCTCCAAACGATGTATCGTATGGGCTTGGTGGTGAGTACTTGAGGTAGGGGTGTTTGTGAACGACCAACCATGTAACAGAAACACCCTACTTAAATACGTACTCCTACCAAATATGGTGGAGATGTTTGAAGGCGGTATCAATCTTGTCAGGCTTTCCTTATCTTGTGTATGATGTTTAGTATGTAATAATTAGGCTAATTATTGTTAATATTCTATGGTTTGGTTCCCATGTATAGTAATTTTACACTTATGAGGGTGGGAGGAAGGCAAATTAATTATAGTACTTAATCAGGCTGCAATGCTGGGCGGAAGGTTATGATGGTACAGATTTTATGGGTTTGTTTCCATATTAATATTAGGATTGTTTGGGTTTGTTTCCATGTATGACTTTGACGCTGTGAGGGTGGGAGGAAGGTTAAGACGGTGCTGTTTTTTGGGTTTGTTTCCATATTAATATTAGGATTCTTTGGTTTTGTTTCCATGTATGACTTCGACGCTCGGAGGGTGGGATCAAGGGGTGGCGAACAAACGAACATCGTACAAAGGAACATGTCGAAAATGTAGGTTAAGGGTCCATCGGATTGTAGCAGCTACGGCTCCATGGATGACGCGGGTGGTGGGATGCACGACAATGACCATAGAGCCACATCATTCACCGACATGGGAGAAATGGGTGAAAAGAGGTCTGGTGTGATCTAGCAGGAGACGACACTCTACACTTTTCTTCTCTCTCGGCACGTCCATCTGCAGTTAGTAGATCATACCGGAGGGGATTGTCACTCGATTTATATCCCTGGTCAGGGCGAGCTTCATTTGGAAGGAGGGATTGCCTATTAATTTCCTTACTTGAGAGGAACTCGGGGGAGGAGGGATTGCCTATTAATTTCCTTACTTGAGAGGAACTCGGGGGAGGAGGGATTGCCTATTAATTTCCTTACTTGAGAGGAACTCGGGGGAGGAGGGAGCGAAGCACCAAAAAACAGAGGGATTGTGTAATTTTGGTGATGTATGAAAATAGTAATAAATGCGATTGAGTAACTTATGGTAATATTAATTAAGTTAGAATTGTATCTTTAGAGATTAGCCATGATTGATTCTTTCATATAAAGGCATTACTAAGTAACTTGCACCTGCATGGAATGTTTTGATCCGTGTAGGGTTTTTTCTTTGTGTGGGAGGTGAGGCAAACATAAACTAGTGAGAGGGGATGGTGGGAGGTGGGATGAAAAAAAATGGATGGAAATAAACCAATGTTACGGATGGTGGCATGCACGACAACGACCATAGCGCCACATCATGCGCCGACATGGGAGACACGGGTTGAAAGAGGTATGGTGTGAGCTAGCAGGATACGACGCTCTACCCCTTTCTTCTCTCTCGACACATCCATCTGTAGCTAATCGATCTTATCAGAGGGGATTGTCACCCAATTTATTTCCTTTGTCAAGACGTGCTTCACTTGGAAGGAGGGATTGCCTATTGATTTCATTCCTTGAGAGGGACTCAGGGGAGGAGGGAGGGAAGCACCAAAAAATCAGACGGATTGTGTAATTTTGGTGATGTATGAAAATAGTAATTAATGTGATTGAGTGACTTTTGGTAAGATTAATTAATTTAGATTTGGTCTTTAGAGGTTATCCATGACTGATTCTTTCATATCAAGACATTACTAAATAACTTGCACCTACATGAAATGTTCTGATCCGTTTAAATTTTTTTCTTTGTGTATGGGATGAGACGAAAATAAAACAGTGAGAGAGGATGGTGGGAGGTGGGACGAAAAAAACCTGGATGAAAATAAACAAACAATGCATATATGAAGACATGCATCGTCTTTTTTGGTCTAACTAAAATTAAAATGCATATATCAGGACTATGAAGATCCACAAGAAAGATGACACCACGTCGGAGAACATATGGCTTTGTAGAAAAGGTGAACTCACCTTCGGGTGATATAAGTGAGGCTAACAGGTTGATGATAAAAACATGTGACCTCCATGGTGACCTGGCGTGATCTCCAGCGTGTTATCCCGACGATGTACCGTGTGTGCTTGATGGCGAGTACTTGAGGCAGGGGTGTTTGTGAATGAGCAACCATGTAACAGAAACATCCTACTTAAATACATACTCCTACCAAATATGATGGAGATGTTTGAAGGAAGTATCAATTTTGTCGGGCTTTCCTTATCTTGTGTATGGTGTTTAGTATCTAATAATTCGGCCAATTATTGTTAATATTCTATGGTTTGTTTCTCATGCATAACACTTTTGCACTTATGAGGGTGGGAGAGAGGCTAATTAATTTTAGTATGTACTCATTCTGCAATGGTAGGTGGAATGTTATGATGGTACATATTTTTTGGGTTTGTTTCCATATTAATATTAGGATTCTTTGGGTTTTTTTCATGTATGACTTTGATGTTGTGAGGGTGGGAGCAAGGTTAGGATGATGGTGATTTTTTGGGTTCGTTTCCATATTAATATTAGAATTCTTTGGTATTGTTTCCATATATGACTTTGACGCTGGGAGGGTGGGACCAAGGGGTGACAAACAAATGAAGTATGGACGAATATGTTGAAGATGTAGGGGAAGGGGCCATTGGATTGGAGTGGCTAGAGCTCCATGGATGATGCGGGTTACGACATACACGACAACGACCATAGCGCCACATCATGCGCTCACACGGGAGACACGGTTGAAAAGATATGTGGTGTGATCTAGCAAAATACGACACTCTACCCCTTTCTTCTTTCTCGAGACGTCCATCTGCAGTTAATCGTTCATATCAGAGAAGATTGTCACCCGATTTATTTCCTTGGTCAAGATGTGCTTCACTTGGAAGGAGGGATTGCCTATTGAGTTCCTTCCTTGAGAGGGACTTAGGAGAGGAGGGAGCCAAGCACCAAAACATCAAAGGGATAGTGTAATTTTGGCGACGTATGAAAATAGTAATTAATGTGATTGAGCGACTTATGATAAGATTAATTAATTTAGATTTGGTCTTTAGAGATTAGCCATGATTGATGTTTTCATATAAATACATTACTAAATAACTTGCACCTACATGAAATGTTCTGATCCGTTTTGATTTTTTTATTTGTGTGAAAGGTGAGGCAAAAATAAACCAGTGACAGAGGATGATGAAAGGTGGAACGAAACAAACCGAACAAAAATAAGTCAGTGTTATGAAGGTGATATGAACGTATCATCACAACCACATGCTATTTCTTTAAAAGAAGAGACTACTGCTTAAAAAATCTGATGCCCCAAACACCTGATGGCACCCCACACAGGTTGCACCCCAGGACCGTCCCCCCTATGATACATGTCAGAACAAAAAAATGGAGCACTACTTTCACCTAAACGTGTGGTCCCTCATGTACTCTCTCTCCTTCAATCTTTCTCTTTCTCAAAGCTAATGACTGCAATAGGTTTCCACGCTTTTGCTTCTTTCCTTTTCTTCTCTCCTTTTTGGTGAAGCACCGACTTCCTCTACAAGCGGCCGTTTCATTCTGCAAGCATCCATCTTTTTTTTCTATCTCCTCGTGCATCCTACGTGGATAGTGGGAGCATTTGTCCACGCTGAAGCATTGGCCATGCCCTTAGTCTCGGATCGTCGACCATGGCTTCTCAGATTCGGTCAGCTCATGCAATGGGCCTGGATTCCAAAATGCGGGCCTGACTTTGAATTTTTAGACCTATGGTGCCTACGAGCAGGACATCCTACGTACCGCTCATTGCGGCAGAGAGCCCCTGCGCTGCACAGGGGGCGTCCCGATTGGGCCGGCACAGTTGTGTTTTTTTTGTGTTACCTTTTTCCTTCTCTATTATTTCTTTTTTTGTTTCATTTATCTTTTCTTTTTTATGTGAAGCAAAAACATTTTTCGAATTTGAAGAACAATTATAAGAAACGTGAACAAATTTGGAAGCACGGACAATTTTTAATACACACACATTTTCTGAATCTTGATAACAAAATTTTGAAAAGGAGAACAATTTTGAAAAGCCCCGAACAAATTTTTAAAACACGAATATTTTGTTGAATTTTGAGAACAAATTTTTAAACCGAGATCAATTTAAGAAAGACGTGAACAAATTTGGAAGCGCAAACAATTTTTTAAAGCACGGACATTTTTTGAATCTTGATAATAAAAATTTGAAAAAATCCGAACGAATTTGCAAACACGAACAAATTTTTAAAGCACAAACATTTTTTGAATTTTGTGATCAAATTTTGAAGACAAGAACAATTTTTTAAAAGTGAACAAATTTGGAAGCACGAATATTTTTTCAATGTTGAGAACAAAATTTTGAAAAGGATATAAATTTTGAAAAAACCAGAACAAATTTGAAAGCGCAAACAAATTTCTAAAGCAAGAATATTTTTTGAATTTTGAGAAAAAAAATTGAAACCATAATTTTTTTGAAAAAACATCAACAAATTTGGAAGCGCGGATACACTTTGAAAAACACGAACATTCTTTGAATCTTGAGAACAACATTTTGAAAAACCACGAACAAATTCGAAAGCGCGAACAAATTTTTAAAGCACTTTATTGATTTATTTTTGAGAACAAATTTTGAAACCGAGAACAATTTTAAGAAAAACTTAAACAAATTTGGAAGCGTGAACAATTTTTTAAAGCACAACCGTTTTTTGAATATTGAGAACAAATTTTTGACAAGGAGAACAATTTTGAAAAACCCCAAAGAAATTTGGAAGCAAGAACAAATTTTTAAAGCATGAACATTTTTTGAGTTTTGAAAACAAATTTTGAAACCAAAAATAATTTTGAAAAATCCTAAACAAATTTGAAAGCGCCAACAATTTTTTAAAGCACGAACAATTTGTGAATCTTAAGAATTGTTTTTGAAACTGAGAACAAATTCGAATCTTAAGAACAAATTTTGAAACCGTGAATAGTTTTTTAAGAATACAGAACATTTTTTAAAATCGAGAACATTTTTTGAAACAGAAAAAAAAAATGAAAAGAATAAATAAAAATGAAAAAGAAAAAAACCGCTGCAGGAACCTTCTAGAAGTTTCCCAAAATCGGAAAAAAAACCTGGCACTGCAACCCCCGTAACGGGTCAGCCCATTAAAAAGTGATCCTTCTCCCGCTGTGTGTAAAGCCCCGACACAGCTTCGCACAGAGCGGCGAATAGGGTTTCCTCCTATGAGCTTGGTCTTTACTTTCGGACGCGTTTTGGATCTTGCATTAAGTTTTTGTTAGTTTCAAGAAGAGTCTGGTCTAGATTCTTCGCCAGTTTCCATTTCACGTTTAATGTGTCACTTATAGAGCAATCGGTACATGTCGCAAGTCTCATATGTGATGGGCCGGTCCATGTAGCGGTTCACATTTTGTTTCTTTTGTGAATGTCCCCAACCAGTTTTGCGAAGCTTCTAAAAGCTTTCAGTCGGTTTTTTTAGAGTATTTTTTTCCTTTTTCCTTTTTGCGATTTTTGTTTTTGTGAACTTTCATATACATGAACTTCTTCAAATGTGCAAATGTTTTTCAAATTCATGATTTTTTTAATATGTTAAGTTTTCTGAAATCCGTGAACTGTTTTCAAGTCTACAATTTTTGAATTCATGATTTTTTTTTTAATTTGTGAATTATTATAAAATTCATGAACTATTCTCAAATTCCTTGAAGATTATTTTACAATTTCCTAATTGTTGTTTTTTAATTTACACTTTCGGGCAAAGTTGATGGTCAACGGTCGAATGGTCAACGAGATCGACAACGAAACCGAGCATCACACGTGAAAGTGCCAAGCGAGCTAACCACCTTGTGTTGCTGGGCTGGCCCAAGTGAGCAGCCACATGAGTGCTGCTTCACGAGGGGTGTGATGTCAGAATGGTCTTCGAGAAGAAACATACATACAGGAGCTCCAATGGGAGGAGCTAGAGGCGACATCTGAGAGAGGAGGTGGATCTTGGACACTGGTGTGTGCACTACTCCTGGACGCATGACAACAAATGAAGGGAGACATGGTCGAGCACCAGCGACTCGGTATGATCACGCAAAGACGTTATCATGCACACCATCGACAACATAACTTAACCATGTTAACACGTCTCATTGATCTATATATATGGCTTTCTATGACTGCATTGTCGTATTTTGGAGTGTATTCGCCTTACTTGTAGTCGTATGATTTCCCCCATCTAAAATTTCTCAAGATTTTTGAACAATTCTAGTGGGAACACTAAATCGTGACCATCTTAGACAATGCTATTGGAGACATAATAAGAAAGTTTGGATGAAATGGACAAAACTACAGATCAAGTACATGCTCTTCAAGAAATACATGTTGGAGATGATGGATCTCTTCTATCTGCATCTCGAGCAGCTATTGCAGAAACCGGTCATGATCATGTGGGGCTGTGAGTTGGCGAAGGGCTAATCACTCCAATGATGGGGATACTATGGTCTCTAGCCATCCTGCCGTCCAAAGGCTTCCAGTCTTGAATCTTGATTCCCCCGGCTATCCAGCATGATATGCTTTAGTATTGTTCGGTCTCTACCATTACCTCTATATATTTTGATTATTTTTTCCTGAAATGGGGCGTTTTATTGTTCGACATTTAGTGCCCATAGCTGTTTTGAACCTTGTTTCTAGTTGTGAATCACGAAATTCGTGTTAACTTCTCGAAATCGCGAATTTTTTGTACGATAGCCAAACCATGACCTCTGGTGTATCAGGCTTCCATATGAGTAATGGAGTCGGGGAACTTTCTCATTGTTGATAAAAAACTGCCTGAAATCATACAATAGAGAACTAGGGGTGGCTACAAGGATGAAGTACAGCTTGCGGGCAGCCATGCATTTCTGCGTCGATCTGTGCAATAGCTTAGGCACAACACTAGTATCGACGGGTTGGGATAAGCTAGGAAAATAAACTAACCAAATATCTGCTGCCTCACCATATCTCCCTTGCAGCAATGAGGACGCTATGTTGAATGTGGAAAGCTCCATAGACATCATTGGCCCGTCTTGTCTTTCTTCATGCTGAAGGCTGAGGGTATGCTTGGGGCGGGCTTTAGGCCGGTCCTGTCCACATAGACAGTTTGTAGCCTTGGTCAACAGAACGTCCCTCTGGCATCGGGGGTTACTGTAGTCTTGCATCTTGAGTTATATATGAGCTCAGGATTTCATACGGCTAGTCTCTCAATCTGAAGACAGCCATAGCACCCAACCCATTCCCAAGGTCTCTCAATCCCATGAGTTGTTTCACCTCCATCAGAAAGCCCGGATTGAACAGTGGCAAATAACTTATTTTGTCTTCCTTCCCTCTCTTTTCCACTTTGCAACATTATAAGTCGTAGTATTATGTTTGCTCCATGCTACTTGCTCCACCTTTTATAACATAGTTTGGCTAGGTGCTGATGTAGGCCTTTCATTGTTTGTTTTGTTTTTCTATACTACAATAATGTATTCCTTTCATTTTATTATACAAGGTCACTATAAAAATACTTTTTTCATCTATATAAGGCCATCAACTGTAAGTGAACTAAAAATTAATGATGTTTTCTTGTACCGGCACCTTGTTTAATAGTTAGATGCATGTACTAACACTTAGCTACTTTCTTCTCATTCCTTTCTTGCATGCCTGTGGCGTATTAATGATCCTGATTAACGAAAAGAAAAATTGGCTTGCAAAGCAATAAATAAATTTTACCTTGATACCTATAATATGAATTTGTGGCCTTGTATATGAAAACGGAGGGAGTACTACTGAATGTCTACACTGAGTGAGGTAGCATGTGGTTTTGTCTAGGAGATTAGGATCACTTTTAATTCCACTCGTTGAAGCTTGGTGCTCGTGTTTATGAAGAGTCAATGCGAGACAATACCTAATTGACACAGGGACCGACGCTAAAGCAAAAGCAAAGGAAGGCAACGATAGGTCAACGGGAGGGGAGGCGGTTAGTTGGTTCTGTGCATCCCTCAAGTTCGGTAACCAACACAGAAGGATGTGTTGTCGGATCGTCAGAGGATACCATAGAGGGAGTGGATCTTAGTAGGCGGGAGGGGAGTGGTTGGGCCATGGAGAGATGAAGAGGGTTGGTGGGGTTGCACGTATTCAACCATACACGTATGCGTATGGCGACCGATGGGGAGGTGACTACTAGGGAGAGATTGCACGGGTGTGAGGCCGCCGGTGCGGAGGATGATTCGATGGTAAGAGTGCATGAGTGTGTACATGCTTCTCAGACCCAATCCCTGACGGTCAAGCGACCCCCCAGATGTGAGTGACTGTTAGCGTCAGGAGTAAGCCATCCTTGGCCACTAACTCTATTCACCGATGAAGGATCGAGCTACGGCAGATCAACCGTGACTTTCCATGACTGCACCACATCAACCACGTGGGTTATAGGGTTTAGACTCGCTATATGCTGCTATAAGCTGAGTGGCTGATAAATTGCACTTGACTTACAAACTAGTAACAGTACACGTGCAATGGATGTGTAATCGAATGAACATGAAATTCAAGTGAGTATAAAATATTGAAAAAAAGAAAAGAGAAGAGTAAAGGGGAAATACACACCCATAAATTCTGGTTTGGGGATGTCATGTGAAATTCGAGCACAAAAAGAAGAAACCATAACTCTTATATGTCACAGATGAAAGACAATCGACTTGCTGAACAACTTATCCATAGAGAAGATAGTGGCATAGCCCATTTTATCCATTGTATTGTAAAAATGCAATCAAACGTCCCATGAAGATTTTAAAATAACTAATTTTGTTAGGTGAAATTTGGAAGGAACATATAAACATTGTCCATGTGAACATTGTACGATCGAGATGCAAACTTGGAGCGAAAATACAAAAACAAATCAACCCTGGAAAATTTCAATTAGTTCCTTCTTGGATTCAAGTTGTTTGTCATCTTCGTATGTTGAAGGCCCGGTGATGGCGGTAAGGCCACCCATGGGAGTCACAGCAGGCACCACCTGCGAGCTGGAAGAGTATGTCGGTAATCAAGGCAGTTTTGCGCCTACTCACTTTCTTCCATTTTCTCCTAAAAAGTGGAACTACGGTTCAGAGAGATGCTTGTTACATATATAGTTCTAGAACGCTTTGAAGTCAAAAAACAAATCGATAAATCATTAGATTAATAATAAGAAAAAGCAGAGGGAATTTAACATTTTCTGCATGGCATAGATGACATGCACGCCAAACATTCCATACCAGCTTAGTTCTGGGAAGATTAAACATGAGCTAAAGATGTCATCGTGCTATCAACATATTAGCAATGGAGAAAGTCTATTACTCTAGAATGGCAAACTGTACAAATAAGGAATTGGACCATAATAATTGTTGTTTCGCAAAGCTAACAAGCAAAGAGAAAAAGTACCCATTTGGAACAACATACATCTTCTTTATGTGCTAAATTTTTGTGCCATATTTGAATAAACACTTCATGGTATGCAAACAGTTTTAAACTTATAGAAAGATATTCTAGACTACGAAAACATAACCGACAGACAGCAAAAACAGAAAAAGCGAATAGTTAAGGCGACCAAGGTGGAATACAAACAAGAATTTCCTTTTATGACCTCTAATAAAAAATATGAGTTTGAATCCTAAAGTTTTGAAGGACCATGTTTGCCTCTAACACTCTTTTGGGACATGGATTCATGACTTAGTACTCTATATGAAATAAACACCTATATCATAAAAGTAGAATCTACGCATGGAAATATGTGAAATCCTCTACAATAGGAAACATACTCTAGTGCTTCGGACATGATCTGATGAAAAGAAGAAAATATTCAAAGTTATCGGTTCATTGCAAATCCGATGAAAAACAAAATAGTTGAGAGAAACTATTCAGCAATCAGCACGATGCTCATTATTACAGGTAAAGTAACTACATTGAATCCATGTAACTTTAAGAATAGAGATGCTGCAAAGCTAGCTCTCTTGAAGGCGCTTGGAATGGAATTAATTGCAGTAGCACTTGCATAAGAAATGATGCACTAGCATTTCTTGAAGGTTTCCTGCTTATTTAGTATTCACACTAACGAAATTGAAATGAAGACCATCTAAAGCAACTCTAACAATCTAGTTGGTTGTAGAGGATTTTCCATATGTAATACTTTCCTAAATGTTGAATCTCGGCTATGTTGGTTCCTCATTTAGCAGGCAATTCTAATTAATTATGTGTTTGTCAAGTCTCGATTGTAGAAACTTCAAATCTATGGTTCAGGAAGGTGTGTGATTTACTTTTACTGAATGATATGTTATCTTTTGATCTCTCTCTATCTTATGGCTGATATGAACGTAATTGGGGAAATAAAAATCAACTCAAATCTTAGTCCGCACTGGACACCACCAACCCAATTTACACGAAGGATAGCTAGAACTATTTTTCACCTCCACTATATAGAACAATATGACTCCAAACCGAGGAGGCGGAAGGGGGAGGGGTTGCATTAACAGAATTTGCGAGCCATTGACATGACAGAAACCTCAGGTCCATCCTTCATCGTTCCTTTGTAGACTACATTCTCCGGAGTTGAGCCAATCATGTTGCTAAAATCTTGAAACCCTAGACTACTTCAAGTTCCTGGCGACTCAACTTTGACAAACTTTTCAGCATATCAGAATTTGAGGAAAGCATGAACATATTAGCAACAATATATGTTAGAAAAAATAATCAATTTATTTTTTAAAGTTAATACCAACCAATAAGTACTGTTATCTTGTCGCTCCAACTTTTTGATCTACTCCCTGATGATATTTCTATAGAAGCTTTAGATTGCAGCTTCTGGAGGTAGTAAAAGCACGAGTGATCACAAAAACAACAAGGAGAGCATCGGCTGCGATTTCCAAAACAATAAGCCAAGTCGGTTGCTGCACTTTATTATGCTTAAGCTCAGAAGTATCATGTTTTCATTGAAAAAACACACACTTTTCTTCTGATTGCAGAAACTGAAGGTTTGTTTTTTAGTCACACTCTCCCAAGACACACCTCGACTTGTATCTTGAAATTCGAGCTTAGCATAGAAAGTAAGAATTGAAAAAAGTTGAAGACACACGCATGATCCAAGTCAACCAATCTAGGCATGATAAAGTCTACAAAGATGATTCACTACCTTAATTACTCTGTTATCAATTGATGGAAAATTGGGAGAGCTTCTAAGATAATCCTTCTAGTACAAGTGTACAACTGTAACCGTTATAATAATAATCTTGGTTTTTCCATTTGAATAAATGAACACAAACCATCATGAGGCCCCTATGGAATCAGCACAACCATGATTTTTTTTTTTTGCGTGGACCATGATTTTAATCTGCTAAAAGATTTATCCTTAAGTTCATAATGTATGCATGAAATAAACATCAATAATTAGTATTATCTAGATAATCATGGGAAGAACATATAAAAGTTAATAAAGTCTGAAAGGTGTCAATCAAGCGTGTGGAATTTACATGGTTGCTAGCTAGCTTAGCATGAGCTATTAGCCAATGGAACACGTACCGAAGGATTCAATCCCCTGATGTATGGTAGTTTCGTACACATCTGGTTGGCTTGCTTCATCGTCGTTGCCTGCTAGTATGTGTGCATCTGGGCAGCTTGCCTCGTAGTTCTGCAACAATACCTTGCTCTGAAGTGGATTTGAGTTTCACTCGCTCCCTCCCGATCCTCCCGATGAGAGGCACTCCTCACGCGCGAGACCAATGCCCTCGCGCCGCTGGACCCCTGCCACACCATTCCTTCTTTCCCGTCCTTCTTCTCCTACCTCTCCTCCTCCCTCGATCCTCCTCTGTCTCTCTTTTCTACCAAAAAATGGAAGCCCCGCCATGACCTTGGAGCTCTCCCTGCCAGCCATGGAGGCCCGCCTCCACCTGCAAGGGCTTCGCACTACCGCGTCGGATCCCTCCTTCTCCCGCGCCCGCTGGATCCCGCCGCCGCCGTTCTGCATTGAACAGACGTGTCATCCCCAGCCGCTCGAGCAGCCGTGTTGACCTGATCTAGAGGCTGCGCTGGAGTGCCGCAGCGGGCGCGGCGAGCGGACAAAGGTGCGGCCGCGGCAGGGGCGGCGGGCGGGGTCAGCCTGGACACGGTCCAGTCCGGTCCGGTCCCGGTCCGGTCCGGCGTTTGGACCGGCCGCCGGCGGTCTGGACCGGACCGGACCGAGCTCTGCAGCGGGCTGATTGTCAGGGGCCGGACCGGAGCCGAGAAAGCTCGGTCAAGCTTTTAGGACCGAATGGACCGGCTGCAAAACCAGCTCCAGCTGCTGCTTAGTGTTATTTACCTGCAGTTAGCTGCTGCTTAGTGTTATTTAGCTTTAGTTTAAGGTCTAGTTAGCTGCTGTTTAGGCATGTATTGATTGTGGAGTAGGCATGTATTGATTGTGGAGAGCAAAAAAAAGTACAAATACTCTGGTCAAGCTTTTTTAGACTGATTTAGATATTGTGTAGAGCAAAACAATTACAATAACAACTGATTTAGATAGAAAACATAGCACAAATGTCACATCCACAAACTGATTTACAATTACAAATTCATTTGGACAGCAAGCAGGACTAAATTTGGACAGCATTTCATTTGTTTTTTGGACATCAAAACAACTGATTTAGATAGGAAACATAGCACAAATCAGATTCATAGCACAAATATCACATCCACAAACATAAATTCTTTTCATCATTCAACGACACGATTACAAACTTGCAATGACAATTTAGAGTCCATGTCAATTGACAAGTTGAATATAACACAAATGAGCGGTTCATCTCCAAAGTTGCAATAACAATTCATAGTTCATGACTCGACAAGTTCGAACATAACACAAATTCAATCATTGATCTCCTCCACAACGGGTAACTTGATGGTCTAAACATCATCTTCTTCATTCTCATCCCTCGGCTACAAGTGTGTAAGTTAGACAATTATCATATCACATACAACAAGACCAAAATTGGCAAGGAAGATACTCGAAACATACCACCATATTCAAGTCAACGTGTGCACCCTTGATATAACTTGCAGCACAAACTAACGCCTCTACCATAACCGGCTTTAAAGAACTCCGGTAGGCATCTAGTATGAGAAGTAGTTCGAGGATGATAAGTTGACAAGTTTATATCTAAAGTTCATTTGTAGGAGTTGACATACCTAAAATCCGTCCGGTCGCACTGAAGGTAGATTCCGAAGACACGGAGGTAGCCGGCATAGAAAGGAACCTCTTGGCTATCTTGGCCATAATTGGATACCTAGGAGCATTAATCTTCCACCAATCAAGAATATCAAGACATGTATCGGCAGCGGCAACTTCATCCTCCAAGTAGTTCGTCAACTCACTCTTTGATACTCTTGTTGAATGGGCTGATAAGAAGGACTGGTACCCAGCTTGAACCGGGATACTAGGAATGCTTGTAGTTGTAGATGAAGAACTTGCTCCATTTCCAGCTCGCTTATCTTGGGCAACACATTTGTCATACAAGGCCTCCAACTGTTTCTTCACATCACTCATTTCATTTATGAACCTCGCAGTTTCTTTTCCATATAGTTCTCCAAAGGCCCACTCTATGTAATTCATCTTGTACCTAGGAGAAAATTAGCAAGTATTCTATTAAAAACAACAAGTATTCTATTAAAAACAGCAAGTATTCTATTAAAAACAGCAAGTATTCTATTAAAAACAGAAAGTATTATATTAAAAACAGCAAGTATTCTATTAAAAACAGAAAGTATTCTATTAAAAACAGCAAGTATTCTATTAAAAACAGAAACTATTCTATTAAAAACAGCAAATATTCTATTAAAAACAGCAAGTATTCATACTTAATAAATCTGATTAAAACAGCAAGTTGATGAACATAAGTTGATTAAAACATACCGTGGATCAAAGATGGTTGCAATCACCATGGAATCGGTCCTTTCTTCCCAATATTTGTCAAACTTATTCAACATCTCTTCACCCATTTGCTTGTAGTGCTCACCATCACTATCAATTGCATGTTTGATTGCAATCTTGACACCAACAATGTATGGGTAGAAGATGTTCGAAGTGGGATATAAACTTCCTGAAAATGCTTTTGTCACCTCGGTCAAGCTCTTAAGTAATGGAGAGATAAGGTCATACATGTCCCACTCCGCGTTTGTCGATGCCCAAGCATAGTTGGCATTGGAGTTAGCATGAGAGGTCAAGGCTTCCTTGTATTGACGGGCAGTGCTAATCATCTTATAGGTTGAACTCCACCTTGTTTGACAATCTAGGTGTAAATGGTTGCCAACTTTGACACCCATGCTTTTGCAAGTGTCAACAAAAGCATGGAGACGAGAAGGTGACCTCTTGAAGTACTTCACCGTCTCTCTCAAACTCTTTATCAAATTATCTAAGACATTTATGCCATCTTGCACCACCAAGTTGAGGATGTGTGCACAACAACGGATATGAAAATATTGGTCTTCAAAGTCATTACCTACAAGAGGTAACAAGCGTATGAGCACAAGTAGCAAGCATAGGAATAGGACCACAAACAACAAGCATAGGAACAAAATCAGCAAGCATACCTCTCCGGTAGAATAACTTGGCCTTCAAAGCTTCGATTGCACCATCATTGTTTGAAGCGTTGTCTAGTGTGATGGACATAATTTTTGTCTCAATATTCCAATCTGTCACACACACATAGAGAGCATCCGCAATGACAATTCCAGTGTGGGGAGGATCCAACTCTAGGAAACCAAGTACACGGGTTTGGATCTTCCAATTATCATCTATATAGTGTGCAACCACACAAGTGTAAGATAAGGTTTGGTTGCTTGTCCATAAATCCATGGTTAGAGATATGGAGCTCACACCCCTTAGGACAGATTTAAGCACCTCATTTTCTTTCTTGTAAACCCTCAAGCACTCGGCTCGTATTGCCTTCCTTCCAATGGATCTATATTTTGGATTCATGCACTTCATTAGAATGTTGAACCACTCATATTCAACCATTCCAAATGAATACTCATGCGCACATATCATCTTAGCAATAAGCTCCTTGATGATTCCTTGGTCATAATCAATGGAGGGGCTCATCGTTGGAACACTTGATGTACCTTGGTCATAAAAATATCAAGTATTCTATTAAAAACAGCAAGTATTCTATTAAAAACAGCAAGTATTCTATTAAAAACGTCAAGTATTCTATTAAAAACAGCAAGTATTCTATTAAGAACACTTGATGTACCATTGGTTTTGCGCAATTCAAGAGTTGTTTGGATGGCAGCCCTAGCCATCTTGGCCTTGTAATTCAAACATTTCAAATGATGCCTTCCAATAGTTGAGGTGCTGCCACCTTTCTCATACGCATACTTATTTGGACAATAATTGCAACAAGCCTTCAACACAATTTGTCCGGGGTTCTTCAACGATGGCTCCTTGACCTTGTGAAAATGGGCCCAAACATCTGATATTGTTCTAACAGGAGCATTGGCTCTTGGCCTCTTGTTCTTTTTCTTCTTCCTTTCTCTTGCTTCCCCCTCAGAGTCCTCACTAGAGACGACATGCACAAGTGATTCCTCGGACATAGTGTCACCACCTTCTAGTTCATCAGCTGATTCCTTGTACCCATTTGATGTATCATCATCCGACATATCACCACCTCCTTGCAATGGCGGGACCACAAACAGATTCTGCTCGTCATATTCCTTGTCCTCGTCCTCGGCGTCCTTGTCCTCAGCGTCCTCCTCCTTCTCCTCGTCGTGTAGCACCTACCACACATGATCACACAAATAAGGAAAAACATCTATATGGTTATATGGAAATATGGCTACATCAAGCATCAAGGAAATGAATCATACATGACTAACATGAGGCAGCTTCGAGCCGGAGGTAGCGGCTTCCGCGGCACGCACACCGGCACCGGTGCGATCGGGGAGACGCGGAGGAGGCGGAGGGTGTTTCTTTATGCTACAAATAAACTCTCCCATTGGGGCATTGGGAAATTCTTTTGCCTTCCTAATCCGCGCCTTATGCTTGCCCTTCCTCGGAATCGACGGAGGCAACGGCGAATCTTGCCTAATTAGGTAATTAACGCTCTTCGCCTTTGTCTTCGCCTTCCCATTCTCCTTCTCCTTACCAACCGCTCCTTTTCCCTTCTCATACCCATTCCCCTTCACCATTCCCTACAAAAAACCCACATCATAGCAGTTAGTTAGCACATAAAGTTTACTGTGAAAATTTCAGAAATTACAGAGGCAGTGGCAGCAAAAATTACAGCAGCAGCGGCAATAGAAATTATATGCAGCAGCGGCATATTTGGCCACTGAACCAATTACAGTAGCAGCGACAGCTAAAATTACAGCAGCAAGATATTTCTTCAGACAAAAGAGAGCAATGGCAGTCCATCCACCATCACCAGTAGTCCAGACTACATCCACCAGCGACCCCAGACTACATCCACCAGCAGCACCGATGTCTACATGTCTACATGTCCATAGAGGTGCTTTTATCGCCATCCACCAGCAGCAGCGATATTTCTTCAGACAAAAGAGAGCAATGGCAGTCCATCCACCAGGAGGGAGTGAGGGAAGGCGGCAAGGTTACCTCTTCTTTCTCCTGGCGCTCGGCGAGGAACCAGGGGAGGCGGGATTGACGGCGTGGTCTTGTTGCGACCCCGACGTGAGGATGATCCTCCAGCTTGGACTAAGAGAGGAGGGATCGACAGCGTGGTCTCGTCAACTCGTCGGTGATCGGAGGCGCGGCCGACGGCGCCATCGCCTTAGGGTTAGGGTTAGGGACAGGAGGAGGAGCCGCCGTTCCTCTGTGTAACGAGGAAGAGGAGGCAACGAGCGAGGGCCGAGGAGGAGGCAACGGGATTTGTTCTTCTTGTTATTGGGCTCGGTCCTTTCGTTCGGCCCGGTTAAAGACCGGACCAGACCGATTTTTTCGGTCTGAATTACTGGGCCCGGACCGGACTGTTTTCTTGTCGTTCCAGGACCGAGCGGTCCAAAATCGAACAGGCCACGAGCGGGCCTAAAAGCCCGCTCGGTACGTCCAGGCTGAGGGCGGGGCGCGACACGGCGCGGCGAGCGGGTGGCGACCGGCGCGGGCGCGGAGACTGGCACGGGTGGGACGAGCGGGCGGGACAAGCGAGCACGGCGAGAGGCACGGGCGGGTCGGCCGTTGGCGGCGACCAGCGCGGCCAGGGCGACCGTGAGGGGCGGAGGCGGCCGTGAGAAGGTGCAGGCGAGGTGTGGCGCAGTTACAAAGTGGATGTGCGAGGTGCGAGGGATGTTCTTTGTATTAGGGTACGTGCGAGGGAGGATTTGCGTTAACAAAGATTTCATTAGTTTCATTAATGAAGCATTTATACTGTTGATTAGGTGATTAGAGAGTCTAAATTTGTACTTGAATCTGTCATTTCTTCCTTTCTTAGTGGTAGTAGATAAGCACAAGGCGAAATATAAAGTGGTAGTAGATAAGCACAAGGCGAAATATAAAGTGGTAGTAGATAAGCACAAGGCGAAATATGTTACGGATGGGTCCCAAGCTGTCAATTTCGATGATGAATCGGCTAGTTACAGTTTATATAATCGCGATGATCCTGATTTCAAGGGAAAACTATAATTTGGACTAATTAGTGTATCACTACATATTACATTGTTCTAGTTTTCAAGTATAATCTCTCTACTGGTAAGTTTGCAAATAGAAGGAAACCCCTTATATGGTAAATGCACAATATGTTGAAATTAGAGATGGGCCTTAGGCCCATAAGACAAATTTCAGAAAAATCTCCAAGGGCCCATGTAGGTTGTGGCATGACAAGGTGGTGGGAAGTTTAGTTCCACCCCGCTAGTGGAGGAGAAGTTGGACCCCTTTATAAGGGTCTCTCTTCCACATGCTATTGGAGAGTGAGAAGAGAATGTGCCCTCGCGCACTCCTCCTCCGTCGCCCGCCTCGCCGCGGGAACGAGCCGAGCTCATACCTACGCACTTATTTTCACACGTTCGTTCCTTGACTGCTGCTGCCGCCGGCGACTCCGTCCCGTTTACCGCATACACGGTCGACGGGAGAGCAGGCCTCCGAAACCTCGCCTCTCCGGTTCCTGTACGGGAGAGGGGCGATTAGGTTTTTGGGGAGCGATCACGCGACTGCTCGCCTCCGTCCGTCTGCTTCGTCTACGTCCGCGTCGCCCTCGTCATCGCCATGTCTTCACCAAGCGAAGCTGACCGTCTCGTCCGCGAGAAGGCCGAAGCCGAGAAGAAGGCGGCAGAGGATACTGCCGCTGCCAGCGCTACTGCTGCGGCCAAGTGGCCGATCGGAGGATGTGATGTGTTTGTCTCTCTCCTGTTTCTGTCTGCACTAGTAGTATTGCCTATATGCATAGATGTTTCTGCTATATGCGTAGTACTTGCTAGTATACTCGGTGATCAGTATGTCATGAACCTAGTCAATGCCATGTTAGTAATTATTTCATGGATTAATCTGCTCGGAAAATTGCCTATTTACTCAGCAATCCAAAAACCTAATTTCTGTAGGAATTTTTCGAGTAATGGTTTTGCTGTTGCACTGAAACCGGATAAGTTTACCGCTACCTTTTTCAAGCGTTGGCAAACGAGAACCACCTTATGGCTCACAGCTATGAACGTCTTCTGGGTAGCCGGTGTCACTCCTACGGAAACTATCACTCCTGAACAGGAGAAGATGTTTAAGGAGGCCACCGTCCTATTCCTTGGAGCAGTCATTAGCGTGATCGGAGATAAGCTGGTTGATGCATATTTACATATGCATGTTGCCAAGGACTTGTGGGAGGCGCTCGAATCTAAATTTGGGGCCACCGATGCTGGGAGTGAGATGTATGTTATGGAGCAGTTCCACGATTACAAGATGGTTGACAACCGTTCTGTATTGGAACAAGCTCATCCTGTGGCTAAGGGCTATGCCCAGAAAGAAGAAGAAGATTTCTTCGATACTTATTCACCTGTGTCTAGACTGACCACCATTCGAGTACTACTCTCATTGGCGGCCTCTCATGGTCTTCTCGTTCATCAAATGGACGTTAAGACGGCTTTCCTGAATGGAGAGCTCAATGAGGAAATCTATATGCAACAGCCAGATGGCTTTGTGATAGAAGGTCAGGAAGAAAAGGTGTGTAAGTTGCTGAAATCTTTATATGGTCTGAGACAAGCACCTAAGCAATGGCATGAGAAGTTTAATACAACTCTGACATTTGTTGGCTTCGTTGTTAATGAAGCTGACAAATGTGTATACTATCGCCATGGTGGGGGCGAAGGAGTTATATTGTGCTTGTATGTTGATGACATACTGATATTTGGAACCAACCTCAAAGTAATTGAGGAGGTTAAGTCTTTTCTGTCTCAAAACTTTGAGATGAAGGACCTTGGGGTGGCTGATGTTATCTTGAACATCAAGCTGTTGAGAGATGATGAGGGTGGGATTACACTTATGCAATCCCACTATGTTGATAAGATTTTGAGTCGCTTTGGATATTCAGATTGCAAAATTTGTCAAACACCATATGATCCTAGTGTGCTTATTCGAAAGTTTAAAGCCACAGCTATAGATCAATTGAGATTCTCTCAAATTATCGGTTCACTTATGTACCTAGCTAGCGCAACGAGGCCTGACATCGCGTTTGCAGTGAGCAAACTTAGCCGGTTTGTTGCAAACCCGGGCGGTGTTCATTGGCGTGTTGTTGAAAGAATTATGCGCTACTTGAAAGAAATTGTCAACCACGGGCTTCACTATACGGGATTCCCATCGGTACTTGAAGGGTATAGTGATGCGAATTGGATCTCTGATGTTGATGAGATGAAGGCCACTACTGGGTATATGTTTACTCTTGGGGGTGGTGAAGTTTCCTGAAAGTCTTGCAAGCAAACGATCTTAACAAGATGGACAATGGAAGCAGAACTAACAGCATTAGACACATCTGGTGTCGAAGCAGAATTTCTTCGAGATCTTTTGATGGACTTACCTGTGGTTGAGAAGCCAGTTCCGGCTATCCTTATGAACTGCGATAATCAAACAGTTATTGTTAAAGTGAAGAGTTCAAAGGACAATATGAAGTCCAACAAACATATAAGAATGAGATTGAAGTCTGTCACATGTTTGAGAAACTCTGGAGTGATAGCGTTGGATTACATCCAAACGGCTAAGAATCTGGCAGATCCCTTTACTAAAGGGCTATCACGTGTTGTGATAGACAGTGCATCGAGCGAGATGGGTATGAGACCCACATGAGTTGCCATGGCAGTAACCCAACCTATATGATCGGAGATCCCGTGAAGTAGGACCCGGGAAAACAAGCCACTGGTGAACTGAGGAGAGTAACTTTACTAACCCACTCCATTGGAGATGAAATACTCTCGGATACTGTATGGTAGGATGACTACTGTCTTAATGCGTTCTAAAGCTTATATGTAAGCAAGATGCTGTCCTACAGAGCGATCTTTGGAGGAACACACCTATATGAGCTTGACTGCTGGTCACAGTCTATGAGATTTGGGTGATCTCTAGTAAACTCATGAATAGGCCAGGAGTGTGACTAATATGCTCCACCCGAGGGGTCACCTTCGGCAGCCTAGTACTAGTAAGACTTGTGGTGAAGCTCTTTTACGCCAAACTTACAATTCAAGGCATAGTCCATTGTTCAGTTGTAAAGGGGTGTAGCTACTTGCTCTAGGTGAAGCTCAACCTTAACAGGTCTGCACTGAAATGTTGGTATATTAAAACAGTGATTGGAACGAGGGAACACGATGTGCCCTTGAGATATGGTGGGGGATTGTTGAAATTAGAGATGGGCCTTAGGCCCATAAGACAAATATCAGAAAAATCTCCAAGGACCCATGTAGGTGGTGGCATGACAAGGTGGTGGGAAGTTTAGTCCCACCCCGCTAGTGGAGGAGAAGTTGGACCCCTTTATAAGGGTCTCTCTTCCACATGCTATTGGAGAGTGAGAAGAGAAGGTGCCCTCGCGCACTCCTCCTCCTCCGCCCGCCTCGCCACGCCACGCCTCGTCACGACGCGCCGCGGGTTGCGGGAATGAGCCGAGCTCATACCTACACGCTTATTTTTGCCGGTCAGGAACGGAGAATATGTAACGGACAAGGCACGATCCGAGACGTCGTGGCTGTTACCGACTCGGACGTGGGTTTGGCCCACGTCTCTCCACCCAGCTGCCTTTATAAGCAGGCTATCGCCTACCCTAGCCATCACGAGAATCAGATCACATCTGCCTCACGCGTTCGTTCCTTGACTGCTGCTGCCGCCGGCGACTCCGTCCCGTTTACCGCGTACACGGTCGACAGGAGACCAGGCCTCCGAAACCTCGCCTCTCCGGTTCCTGTATGGGAGAGGGGCGATTAGGTTTTTGGGGAGCGATCACGCGACTGCTCGCCTCCGTCCGTCTACTTCGTCTACGTCCGCGTCGCCCTCGTCATTGCCATGTCTTCACCAAGCAAAGCTGACCGTCTCGTCCGCGAGAAGGCCGAAGCCGAGAAGAAGGCGACAGAGGATACTGCCGCCGCCACCGCTGGTGCTGCGGCCAGCTGGCCGATCGGAGGGTATGATGTGTTTGTCTCTCTCCTGTTTCTGTCTGCACTAGTAGTATTGCCTATATGCGTAGATGTTTCTGCTATATGCGTAGTACTTGCTAGTATACTCCATGATCAGTATGTCATGAACCTAGTCAATGCCATGTTAGTAATTATTTCATGGATTAATCTGCTCGGAAAATTGCCTATTTACTCAGCAATCCAAAAACCTAATTTCTGTAGGAATTTTTCGAGTAATGGTTTTCCTGCTGCACTGTAACCGGATAAGTTTACCGGTACCTTTTCCAAGAGTTGGCAAACGAGAACCACCTTATGGCTCACAGCTATGAACGTGTTCTGGGTAGCCGGTGTCACTCCTATGGAAACTATCACTCCTGAACAGGAGAAGATGTTTAAGGAGGCCACCGTCCTATTCCTTGGAGCAGTCATTAGGGTGATCGGAGATAAGATGGTTGATTCATATTTACATATGCATGTTGCCAATGACTTGTGGGAGGCGCTCGAATATAAATTCGGGGCCACCGATGCTGGGAGTGAGATGTATGTTATGCAGCAGTTCCACGATTACAAGATGGTTGACAACCGTTCTGTATTGGAAAAAACTCATGAGATTGTTGGAATTATGCCCTAGAGGCAATAATAAATATAGTTATTATTATAATTCCTGTATCAAGATAATCGTTTATTATCCATGCTATAATTGTATTGAATGAAGACTTATATACATGTGTGCATACATAGACAAAACACTGTCCCTAGCAAGCCTCTAGTTGGCTAGTCAGTTGATCAAAAATAGTCAGGGTCTTCTTATTATGTACAAGGTGTTGTTGCTTGATAACTGGATCACGTCATTAGAAGAATCACGTGATGGACTAGACCCAAACTAATAGACGTAGCATGTTGATCG